>NW_006203092.1:921725-972254 GCF_000334495.1 Tupaia belangeri chinensis | reverse complement strand
AGAATGTTTAAAAAACCTTAGAACACAAAAAAAAAAAAAAAAAATGGCAGAGGACAGAAACAAGATCAGCTTGGATTAAACCTTCCACACACGTTTACCTCATACAAATCTGACATGGTCCAAGATTGATTTTAATTTTGAAAAGTAAGCTGTTACTTTGCAATATTTTAATAAGGAGTAGGGGATGCTCAGAGAAAAATTATATGGTGAGGTGACAGGAAACACAACAGCATTTTGTCTTAAATTTGCACAACCTAATTTATAGCAATAAAGCAGAACCTATGAGTTCTGGCAAATGTCAGGCCCGTCATGTCCATTACATATGTGGATAGGTATGAAGCAGAGTCTCCGTAGGCCCTTCAAAAATTGCACACAGCCGCCCTAATGCAAACCAGAAGTCTCAGACTGCTGGATGAACACTCAGCTTCACTCCCATGTGGATATTTAGCCAGGGTCCCCTCCACCCCCATCCCCAATCTCATTTATGTATATTTCGAAGAGCCCAACCTGAGGCCATAACCAAGGAGGTGGCTCATGAGAGAAGACACCTCCCACCCCAACAAAATCTGGCCCAACCCCTGCGAAGAAAGCATTAGAGACCTGGAGAACCTCCCCCTCTCCCCCCAACCTCTACTCTCTTATTTCTCCTCCCTCTTCTCCTCCTCCTCCCCTCCCCATGAGCATCTGCCTGGCCCAATCTCGCCTGGGCCAGCTCCAATAACAACATCTGCTTGGCAGCTTTTCAAGCCCACGGATAGTTATCTAACTGAGGCTTTTGTGCTGTACTGTTTATTCTATGTGAAGAAATGCCTCCTTAGTTGAAAGAGTACTTTAGAAAAACTGTGCAGCTATTAGCAAGTGAAGCACAAGGCTAATAACCCCCACCTGCTCATCAAATTAATTATGACATCTGAGTCATTATAACTCAGAAAGAAAACACGACTGCAGATTTGTCACATGTACGAATAAACATGTATTAGGACCAGGAGGGAAAAAATCAGACCAAGAGGCTCAGCTGGACAAAACACATGCTTCCACCTTTCAGAGACTGGAAATATGGATCCTATCTTTCCACATGAAACTGACGAAGAGGGATAAGTGGTTGGCCTGACAGTCACGTTGTTGTTATTAAATGGAGCAAAATGAGATAAAGTCAGGGAATAGGGAACCTTGAGGACTAGCACTTTAAGATTCAATAATTTCTTCAAAATAATCAAAATGCTATATGAAGACATTCTGCAGTATAAAATAAACTCTTCATAATGACCATGACCCTGTGTCATTTGGTGCAACTGACATATATTCATAAGGACCCAGGATAAAGAATTTTTCCCTAGGTACATAAGAACATTTTAATGGTGCTAATAAGTTTAGTATGAAGACACATTAAAGATGAAAATAAAAACTTGTCATGAAGTTATTACATTCCTAACCATATGTGCATAAAACTAAGATTGTTAAAAGGCAAATTCCATTCAGTGGTCATTAAAAAAAGACTACATTTAAAAGTAAGACATCTAACATTATCTCTTTATCAATAATGTGCTAATATTTCATAATGCAACTAGCACGTTTTCATTGTATATTTTAAATATACTTATAAAAGCTCCTAACTTCTTTTTTTCCCCATATATTTCTGGCAATGGCAAGGATAATATATTTTTTTATATATCTTACAACTAAATTTTAGATGTTTTTTAAAGAATTATTTTATTTAACTTTATTTATTTATTTTAATTTCATCAGAGAGGGATAGAGTGAGAGAGAGAGAGAGATGGAGAGAAAGTGAGAAAGCAAGCCACCAGGTCCAGAACTTGAACCATGGCCATATGGGGGAGTCCAGTGTCCTTAACCACCATGTCTCCTGCTGGCCCCTTAGATCTGTTTTTTATCATGATTTAGAAATAAACACAAGTAAAGCTAAGAAAAGTAAAACTATTTTAAAATATTTATTCAATTTTTATTTATTACTATTACCAATTTATTTAGAGAGATTTTTGCTATAGGGCATGTGCGCTAGCCAGAAAGGAAGAGAGACAGAGAGACAAAAAGCAAAAAAATCACTTCCGGGGGGAGAGGCGGGAGGTGGCTATGTTGCAATTCTTTTTCCTCCATTCTTCTCTTGAAATTTTGGGCACACATGCACACATGCCCAGTGTGAGTTTCAAGCTTCCAGGTCCAGGATTCAATCCACAGTAGACTACATGGGAGTAGAGACAACTATTATATTATCTGCTGGTCCCTATTATCATTTTTTTTTTTTTTGAATTTGCAATAGGACACATGTGCTCACCAGTGAGATAAGGAAAAGGAAGTGAGAGAGCAAGTCACCAGGTCTGGGACTCGAACTGCTGTCAGCCATGTGGGAGTCCAGAGATTCAACTACCATGACACCTGCTGGTCCCAGTAAAACATTTTAAATAGAATATAAATTAATAGGATGGTGACCCATCCAATATAACCATCACATTTTTCCTTGCCACTATTTTAAAAACAAATAACTTTAGATATTTGTATGAATCACAATAAATAGCTATTATTTAAAAAATACTCCTACTGAAAATGTTTGCAGCTATAAATTTAAAGCCTCTTTACTGGGGGCAGAACTGGGTAAGGCACTGATTTCCCACATGATCCACCACCCTTCAAGTCGCAGGTGTGGCAACATGAAAATCACACTGGTGGACCAGCAGTTAGTGTAATGGCTATGTCGCTGGACTCCCATGTAGTCGACCGCAGTTCGAGTCCCGGACCCGGTGGCTTAAAACTCACGCCAGGCGCATGTGCGTGCGTGCCCAAGATCCCAAGAGGAGAATGGAGGAGAAGGGATTGCGGCATGGCCATGCCCCCTGGGGGATGATTTCTCGCTCTCTCTCTCTCTCTCTGTCTGGCGAGCGCACGTGCCCTATCGCAAAAACCTCTCAAAAAAATAAATAAATAAAATAAATCACACTGGGTGCGTGTGTGTACATGTCCAAAATCCTGAGAAAAGAATGGATTGTGCTGTGACCACCTCCTCCTGGAGGTAGAAAGGTGATTTTCTCTCTCTCTGTCTCTGCCTCTCATCAGTGAGTGCACATGTCCCATGGCAAAAGCTTAAATAATTTTTTTTAAACGCCTCATCACCGTTCTGCAATACCTTTATGATTGTTAGAACCTTTGTGTTCTTTTGTAGTTTTTGTGCTGCCAATTTCAGAAAACACAAATCTTTCTACAAACATATATTGCTATTTTGCTAAATAATGTTGTGCTTTATATTCCACTTCCAGGACAGTCACCTATTATAGTGAATACTATATAGGGCCAATTATTGCAAAAATGTTTCTCATCTGTTGTACACAAATCCAAAGAAGTTCATTTTAAAACACAACCGCATGCTACTTTTCTAAATCCCTTGAGGTTTAATATAAAACGAAAGCAAATCTCAGGAAGCAATGCCATTCGTTTTTTCTCCCAGTAAAACAATTTTGTGTTAGTCTAGCACTGAGTTGATTTATGTAAATGTGTTACTTAACCTCAACTCAAGATATAAATCCAGAGTAAACATAACAATGGCAATCCTGACACTCTACTTTGCCAAACAAGATAATTTAGTCAGCCCCGACTAAAAATGAGTTAAGATTATATTGAGAGTGTCAGACCTAAGAAACCATGCACAGCCAGGGCATTCTACGGAGATCACTCATTAACTACCCAACAATGCTACAGAGCGTATGCTCCCAGGTTTAAACTCCACAGCAAATCAAAGCACTCTTTTTAAATGGCTGCATTTTCTGTCTTTTTCCCCCTCATCAATCCTGAAAAGAAACTCAACTTCTCCGTTCAGTATCTAGATAACTCTTTACATGTGGAACTAGCATAGGCCTTGTGTCCTTTAGGTAATGTGGGGCTGGTGTCTGAGGTGGAATGGTTGACTTTGGGCTGTGAGAAGTTAATGCCTTCCTTTGGAAAATAACTTTCAAGTTGCTTTTTAACCACTGGTTCCCACAATTATTAAATTCCTTTACCGTGGTAGGTAACAGTTATGTATCCCCAAGAAATATGATCATGGAGTATCTGGCAGTAGATTTTTCGTCTGTGTTCATATACAGACACACACATACATTCATATACAGCTCACAGCCATGCTGGTCAGGCATGCTGTACAGAGGTCTGTCTGTTCAAGCCTGAAAAGCAAATAAATTATTCTGTGAAAAACACCTTTAGCAAGTATCAGTATTATTGTCAGCTGGACTGAAAATTCTAAAGGCATGCCAGAAAGAGGGCTACATAAAACCCAGCAGTTCCCAGATCATACACAGCCCAGAGATTCTCGAATGCACTTAATCTCAGCACGCATCTCCACCCCTACTTCCTTCCCAATGGTATGTGGTCTTGAAAACACAAATGTTCACGTTTCCTGAAGCAGAGCTGCAAAGGAAAAGTCCCCTCCCAAGAGGCAGAGTTGCAGGCTTTTGGTGCCCCTGAAATTGTTTGCTATAGTGCGACATAATGTGACACTTCATCACAATTAGCCTCAGGGAAACAGTCTCTTTTTTTCACCTCCGATGTCATACAAGAGATAAGACCAAAATTTGAGATCATATCAGCGAGCAAGGTTATCTACAAACAAAGTATTTTAGGAAGAGTCTTGTTAAAAGGACCACAATAAGACAAGGCTAACTTCAAGTGTCTACATGACTAATGTTTCTCTGTATCTCATCTTAACCAATTCTCTCTTGGTTGAAGAGTGAAAAATGACAGGTATAAGTTTTGGGGTTTTTTTCCGTTTGTTTGTTTTTTGTTTTTCGTCTTTTTAGAAATTAGACATTTTCACTGGTAGTGCTTCTTCCTAAGTCATCTTTTCTTCTCTCTCATCTGTCTCCCCTTCTCTTCCTCCCTACACACATAAGCACACACACACACATTCACACTCACACACACACTAGGAAGACATCATTAATATTAAGAACAGTCTTCCGTAATGTTTTTCAGAATTTCTCAGGGGCTTAGGAGGGCTGCAGCCATGCCAAAATTACAAGCTTCTCTCTAGTCAGAAGGGATGTCTTTTCAAAGCCCAGCCCTCATTTTTCAGTCTGATGTAAGTAAATTTACCTCTGTGTGCTGGGCTGAGCAGCTTTTCTTTGTCGTTTTTGTTTTTCTAATAGCTGCTGCTCGCCAGAGCTATTCATTTCAAAGGGAAGTTAGAAGCATTCTTCACTCTTCCCCTCTTAGATTATTTGCAGTTACTGACTCTTCTGAAATCTTAGATTTTGAACAGAAACCTAAAGCATAGTGCCATTTGAAAACAGCAAATCACCAGCATTCCTGGGATCACATTTCCCTAGAGCAAGTATCCAATATGAGACATAGAATTAAAGTTGAAATAGGCTGAAATTCACAAAATAAAAAGGGAGCACCATCTGGGAAAAAAAAAAAAAAAACCTGGGGTCTACTCTATTTTGATAGCATGCTCAAAAATAATAATCTTTTGGAAACATTGCTTAAGCACCAGACAAGTGGTGGGGTTATGTTTGCTTCTTGGCTAGAACAACTCATTTCTTGAGAAAGCCAAATGAACTGGACCAAAGCTACTTTTGGGAACACTGTTCAGCAAAAGAGAGATGGATGAGGCGGGCTGTTTTTTAGTTAAGTTATTTCATGAGAAAAATCAAATCGACTGGCCCAGAGAAATGTGAAAAGACCCATGATAAAATCCAGTGGGTGAACTGTCACTTACAGTTCTTAATTTGTCTCTGCCTAAATCTACTTACTCCGTGGGCCACCATTTGCAATGGCTAGGCCTTCTTGATCCTCATGAGAGGCATTTTATGTCGACTAGGCCAAGGTCATGGTCTCTGCATGCACCGAGTGGTAGTGCTGTGAATTCGCCATCTGTGTCACATATTTAAATGAGTAAGCCAGAGTTCACTACCTTACTGTTTATCTAATGTCAACTTCTTCTTCATCAACCAATATCCACCTGCTAGAGGAGATTAGAATCATTGAATACACTTGACTTCATAGTGGTTCTGGGATTTTGGCAATTGTCAATC
Organism: Tupaia belangeri chinensis; assembly: GCF_000334495.1. Lineage (NCBI taxonomy): Eukaryota > Metazoa > Chordata > Mammalia > Scandentia > Tupaiidae > Tupaia > Tupaia belangeri. The sequence goes on along the minus strand of NW_006203092.1, from coordinate 966,219 downwards.
TCACAGTCAAAGAAAGAGGAATAATAGAGTAGTTGGAGTAAACAGAGGAGAAAATGTGCATGGAGGGGCCATGGTTAGGAAATCCTGTCGTGCCAGGAAGACAGACTCTCATTACTACCTCTTGTGAGTCATCCATTCATCAGAATTACCTTGAAGAATAATGCCTGTGTATATAAATTAAAACCATACAACAAACCTGGGCTCAAGTCCTTAGCTTCTTAATGTCCTGGTTGTGCATATTTAACTAAAAGAATACAAATGCAGCCCTATCCTACACTACATACTTAAGAAGTGATATCAAACCAAGCCTGCAGTAGAAAGGGAAAGATACTACAGTCCTGGGGCAATTTTCAAATGGCACATAAATTTAAAAAAGAAAGATAGCTAAATAAAGCAGTGAGAACTAAGTCCTTCTTCCCCTTCCTTCTGTATCTCTATTTTTCTTTTAGTTTTGTGTGAATTCAGGAACTTTATCTAATTTCATTATGCCAAAAGACTACAATTGTTGATGTTCAAAACCCCATCATTACACCAAAACCTTCTTTGAAACTAGGGTAAAAAGCAATTTCTTACCCATAACCAAAAAATGAAGCATCTTTCAAATACATATGAACGGCTCTCAACCTATCACCAGTTTGCAGGAGAACGTAAGAAGATGCTTACAAAAAATACATGGCTAGGTACTTACTGTAGCTTTCCCCCCTTTTTAATTAAACAACTAAAATTCTAAGTATGCCATACTCAATTTTTTATTATAAGGAGGCATAACAAGAATGGATTTTCTTTGGACTTGAGTCAGTTAAGGGAGTGGTGACAAAAACCTATGGAGGCTGGGGAACCAGCAGTTAGCGTAATGGCTTTCACTGGACTCCCACGTAGTCGACCGCGGTTCACATCCCAGACCCAGTGGCTTAAACTCACGCCGGGCACGTGTGCGTGCATGCCCAAGATCCTGAGAAGAAAATGGAGAAGGGATTGCGGCATGACCATCCCCCCTGTGTGGTGATTTCTCGCTTTCTGTCTCTCTCTCTCTCTCTCTGTCTGTCTGGTGAGCGCATGCGCCCTACAGCAAAAACCTCTCAAAAAAAAAAAAAAAAAAAAAAAATTAGGGGGGTGGGGAAATTCAAAAAAAAAAAAAAAAAAAAAAACTATGGAGGTTGGAGAATTGCAGCATCGAGTCCATCTCTCTCTCTTTCTCTCTGTCGCTCTCATCGTGCATAATTTTGGGACCAGCAGGTGGTGTGGTGGCTAAGGTGCTGGACACTCCCACATGGCCTACCATGGTTGGAGTCCTGGACCTGATGGCTTGCTTTCTCACTCTCTCTCTCTCTCTCTCTCTCTCTCTCTTTCTGGTCAAATTAAAATAAACGAGTGAATAAGTAACATTAAATAAATAAATCTTTAGAAGAAAAAAATCAAATCAAATCAAATCAAATGTAGCAGAAAAAACTGGGGAAAGATAGTATTCTTAAGCCTTATTTCTAGTCTGTTGGTTGAGTCACTTAATGGCTCTCAGTCCCATTTTCTCAATTGTAAAAGGGAAACAATATCTCAACTAATTGAAATATTAGTAAATAGTAAATATGACAATGCAAACAAAAGACAAAAGTGCTTTGTAATTTACAAATAACTTCCAGATATAAAATACTGACTATAATTAAACAACTAAATAGTAATAGAAAATACATTAACATAATCTACACACAATTAACCTTCAGAGCAGTATGGCAAATGAGCAGAGGTGAAGGTCTAAAAGGAGCAGATTTGTAATGTTTACCTCCCTCAAGGAAAGGCTAAAAGAGATAGTGTCAAGAGCATTATCTGTGGACTCAGACAGGCTTCACATTAATCCTGCCTTCACCATTTCCCAGCTGTGTGACTTTGGGCAGTTTATTTAAACTCTTTCTGAGCTCTGATTTCCTCATCTTCAAATGAGAAATACTAATACCTATCCTGTCAATGTAGCTGTTACATTTAAATACAATCCTATACATAAAACATCTGCTGTTTAAAAATAATATTCATGCAAAGAAAGTGGTCTACATCAAAGATTTCTTACAGACTATTTCCCTTCCATGTCCGTCTTACTAATATAACTTCATGTAGTCACATTCTAAATAAATGCTTAAGTCTTGATTGAATTTGGATTTTGTGCTTTTCTACCTTTTCTATAACAAGTAGAAACTAGGCAAAGGAAAAATACTTCTGTAAAAAGCTTAAAAAAGAATACTTCCTCAATTTAGGAAATTTCTTCATGGTGCTATGAAAAACTTTTATTATACTCAGTTGCTATTTTTGACTCACCTGTTTTTTTTTAAAAAAAAAAAAGCACTCAGAATACATTTAAAAACAAATGGCTATTTTAACCTCACTGAAGGACAGACTGTTTTATATGTTGTATTTTGGAGAATTTTTAAAATAACAAGTTTGTACTTATTTATCTTGAAAATAAAAGAGAAATATAATTGCCTAATAAATGGCTTCATCATTTGCTTTTCATAATTTGGAATCTTGAAATGAAGCCCTCAAACCACCCAAACAAGTGTAATACACATGGTTTGCTGGCAGAATTTATTCTAAGCATCTTCATGCAATATGCATCTCTCTCTCTTCTTACACACACACACACACACACACTAAAATTTTTGAATCATTAAGTCATTTGGAAGAATCTCCAGAAGTGTGCCGAGGCATGTTTTTGGTGCTTTGCCAAATTATGTGCTTCTGTTTGTGGCTTTCAAATATGGGTTAGACAGACGCACAAGCATGTACGTTTGGCAAGTAGCGACAATGGTCTAGTCTGAATTTAGTAATTTAAGCTTTTCATTAGTCCTCTTAGGTGAAAGAAAGAATTAGCAACAACTTGTTTGAGCTCTATCTTTATATCCCTTTGTCATCCATTCTTGTTCATTTGCCATAGCTTAGAAGCCAAAGGAATTTCAGATGTCCTCAGCAGATAGACCTAAAGCAAAGGCTACAAACGAGGGGTTCAAATGTCAAGTACATTTAAACTGGAACCTGAACTTTTGTTCACTGTTCTCCTAAGGCTAGGACACTGCTCTTCTGAGTTCCCCATTGCACTTGAATAGTCAGCGGGCCCTTCATCTTCCAACAAATCAACAAAGACAGAAACAACCTAAAGAGGTAAAAGGTCACTTGAGATGTCCGTGTTTCTCAGGTCTTGAAATTACCATGTACATAGTAATGGTACCATAGACTTCTACAGAGCAAAGTGCTTGCAAAGATGTTTCTGTCTCCGGTGACTTTCTGGGAGAAGCTATGTCCTGACTGCCCTCCTTTATACCATAGTCATTCTAAACTTCAGAGGTCATTGTTTCCTTAAAACCACAAACTTTGGTGCTAAACATAGAAACAAGCCCAAAGCAAAGTTAATCCCAAATTCTATCACCATCATTCTCATGACCAGTCTGTCTTTTTAATAGAATCAATACAGTAATCATTATCATTGCCACCCATCTCAAGATCACCTAGAGAACACCAAGGGAAGGTCAATTGACTTGTAGTATTTGACATTTTCTTCTGTTTGTGGGGGAGAATAATCCCGACGTCCAATGGAAAAGTTCACAGGAACCAAAAGGTAAAAAGGATTAAATGCTGACAGTGGTCCATTGTTAATTGAGTCCCCTGTGTGAAGCTACAGGAAGATTAGTTTATACAGCTGCTGCTATTTGTCATAACATGACTAACAAGATACATATGTTCAATCGAAGTCTTATTTGAACTTCCAGAATTGGACAGTCCAATGATATGAAACTTAAGTGAAAATCAATAATAGGCATTAACTGGAAGGAAGATCAGCGTATCAGATACTCTGATCCCCTCAGGTTATCTGAATGGCTAAAGAAAGAAAAGAGGTGAGCCCCAAAGGGAGCACACCCTAGAATGTTTTAGTTTGGCGGTTCATGAGCAAAACATGAGAAACTAAGGTGGAGTGGGGACTGGGACAGACCCTGCAAGGGTCAGTACAAAGGTATAATGTTATTGACTATTCAGTGAGGAGTTTAGACCTTTAACCTCCGAATGATTCCTGAGTGGTGACTTTGGAGAAAGTAAAAAACTAGGACAGAGAGAAATATGTGCAGTGAGGTCATGAAGCTAATCATGTTTTTTGCCCCTTATATTTTCCAGGAAGAGAAATGTATCCTGCTTATCAACTACAGACATACTGAAGAGGAAAAGAAATGTATATATATACACATATATACATGTATGTATGTGTTAACTAACTTCAGAAGACTTGCACTAAAACATTTAAAATAAGCTAAAAGTCCAAAAGAGACACAACAGAAAAACATTATCAGAACTATATATTTTAAAAGATGCTAAGATAAGGTATGCTTCTTATTCTGAGAACATTTTCACCCGGGGGAGGGGTAAAATAGGTGTGTGCATGCACACGCACATGCACACACACGGGGTGCTTACAGTTTGCAAAGCCCTCTCATACACACTATCAAATTTCATACTTCAGTAATAGCTAATACTACCACTGTTATACAGATAGCAAATCTGAAGTTTAAGTCTCAGTAACTGAGAGTTGACCCAAAACTGGAAGCCAGGTCTTCCCACAGTAGTACTTACCCCCCAAAAGAAAGAAATTAGAACAGTGATCAGCTACTCCATAGAGAAGGCATGTCTAAAGGCCTTTGAGGAAAATGTTGTGAGGCAGCAGAGACAATAAAACTTACTTCAGTGAACAAAATATACAGTAAGTCTAGTTTGAAGGAAGCTGCTCACCTCTGATTCTAAGCACCTACGGAGTTTTTCAGGATAAATGTTTACGGACCACAACATGTACAAATACTATCGCTAGTCTCAATTTGTTCCTTCTGCACAATCCTTTCACACTCTTCCTCTCCAGATCGTTATCCAATTATGCTGGTTGAAGAGACCATCTTGAACTTCAATAGAAGGTGCAATTACCACAAAACTCCCAACTACAAATGCTGGTCTTATAAGAATAATTCAAACTCAAGAAGCGAGAATAGTGTTTGGATTTCTTTGGCATATTTCTCATCTAAAACAACTCCCCTTGCCCCCGCATCTTTTGTATATTTGATTAAAGTGCCAAAATACACTTTCAACATCAGGAGGATAGCTTTGCTAGCAGCTGAAGTGCCCATTCGAAGCCTATTAACTTGATCCAAAATGGCACTTCAAAATGACATACTTTGGAAATGACAGGTAGAATCTGGTATTTTACTTCTCATGAAGAGGAATTAATCTGAGTCCCATATACCTAGTTTAGTACAAAGTCTGCTAAAGAGGTTATTCCTATCCTGGATTAGCTTCACTAAGCCAGCTTAGGAGCTGATCTAAAATGATCATTTAACAAAATGCCTATATCCAAATCCTGATTCTGTCACTTACTGGTTGTGTAACCTTGGGCATAACCTTTCTGTTTTGTTGTTTTCTCACATGTGGAAAGGAGATAATAATAGGGCTTCCCTCACATGGGGTAATGTAAGGCATAACACACACACACATGCACACACACACACAGATATTTAAAAGAACACCTATATTCACTACATCCTCCAAATCTAGTCAAATGTTGTCACCTTATTAGTAATACCTACCCTAACCATTTTTAATGCTTCAGTCTTCTTTTTTTAAATTTCAACTTATTTACTTGCATTCGTTCACTGTACATCATTACAGCATACAAAATGAAATTTCCATCCAGAGTACACTGTATATTGTCTCAATCAAGCACATCAACAAACATGTTATTGTCAGCAAATAATTTCCCATTTCTTATTTTCTGTATGTTTTGCTTTTTTCCCCCCATCCTTGATTCCCTATCTCTTACCCTCTACCATCTCCCACTCTCCTCCCACACTGTCTCTGGTATCTATGTTTGCTTTCTATACTGTTTTCCCCCCACATTTTATTGAATTACTAAAGACCTTAATTAATCTAAATATTTTCATTGCAAACACAGGTGATATATACATTTCCATGAACACAAGTCTAACGTTACGCATCCTATAAAGTAGCACCTAGCTGGGGCTATATATCTTACTGCAGTCATTGAATAGATTTTTTTTTTCCTGAAACTAATTTTTTGTAACTTAATTTACATTATTTCCCTAAGGATCATCACAGCATACAAAATGTGATTTCCCATCCAGTATATACTGCATAGTGACTTAATCACGCATATTATAAAAAATTTTCCATTTCTAGTTCCTAGAATTATTTCCACCCCTCCAAGAGGGAGTGATGTGCAACATAATTTAGATGAATGAAAACCAAGTGGTTTCCCAGCATGAGAAAACAAGACAATTTAAAAAGATAAGGTAGTAAGAAGTATACTGAGAGTAGGACCGGAATATTTTTCTAAACTAATGGTTTATTGATGTTGCATTACATACTTTTTTGTTCCATAACCTTTAATATATTTGAAATAAGTGGGAGAAGATCCAAAGAACAACTTCATGACAGTGTTACATTTCTGCATCAGAAAGATATAAATTTATCACTAGAGAAAAAGGGCTAAGCCCTGTTTAATGTTCAAAAAAATGGTTGATTTCTTACAGTCAATAAGAAAACGAGACTTGACCAATTATTTTCATCTTGATTATTTTATACACACACAAGAATAAACCATGAAAAATAGACAGAAGATTTTTGAGGAAGAGATAGGTCTTCAGGATAAGAAGGGAATACCCATGTATACTGTTACTGTGATTACATTAGTTCAGTATTGCTGACAGCAACTACTGGGGTTGGGTCCTTAACAGTGGTGACTTGCAGAGGAAACAAGATGGCCTTGTCTTCAGCATGGCCTAGGTGATCAGAAGGCAGAAGCTCCTAGGATTCCATTACACCTCTCACCCTATATTTCTGTTATTGCAACTTTAGGCTGTTACCTGGCACCCTAAGTGCTACCTCCCTCACTCCTGTTTGAGACTGAGAAAGAGGAGGGATTCAATTCTGGGCTATGGATATTAAACCTTGTTTATGTGACGACGGCTTTCAACCACTGTGGAGTGTTACTCAACTTCTCAACTCTAAGATAAGATTGACAGTTGTTGCCATCTATCATTCTTTGTAAAGCATATTTCATTTTACTTTTGTTAACTCATTACGTGTTTGGGTTTCTTTACTCCAGTCTCTGTCTGTGGCCCTTCTACCTCAAATTCCAGAATGGCAGGCTCCCTCAGCCCTTCATTTGATCACAGGGAAATAAGAAACATCTTAGAGATCCATCAGCAATTGCACTCACAACCAGCAGTGAAGGAACAACACTACTGAGATCTAAAAAAGACATTTTCTACATTGGAAGCTACAGCCTACTCATTGGACAATCAGCTGCAGAAATCCAGTAAGTTCTCTAGGGTCACTATCATCAGTATTATGAATGATAATGTCTCCTTTCTCTGATAAACTACAGACATGATTTTTATCTGCCCCTCATCAAGATAAACTGTATCCTTTCCCTCTCCTACAAAGAAAGGGGTAGAAAATTTATCCTCAATTTGATGAATGGGAAAACTTGCAAGATTCTAGTGAGTTGTAGGGTGGTACAAGAGCTGAAGCCCTAATTATTGATTCCTGTGTGAACACAGAACTTCCTGTTGTCCTATGGAATAGGATTTTAGTGACATTATGAATGCTCTAAATTCCTTATCAGACATTTCCATGATTTTCACTGAACTGCTTGTGGATGAAGAAGAGTTACTCTTTTCCCTTGGAGGAGAGGTATTTTCTTGTTTTCCCGTATTTCTTGTGATCTGGCAGTGATTTCTTGTCATCTGATGGATGGTGTGTTTCTTTCAAATTCTTGAAGTTCAGTCTGAATGTTCAGTAGCAAGCAGACAGAGGTGATCTAGAATCACTTTGCTGTTCTGTTGTGATCGCTGGTGCAGCAGATTCAGTAGATATTGAGGAATATTTTAACCCTATTAGTATTTGGATGTTTAGCTACAGTGCTCTTAGATCCATCTAGTTTGCAGGAGCCATGTGGAACCTTCTTCTGAAAACCTGACCTCTTCTGCCTTTATTTGTAGATGATGTGAGTATATGCATAGAAAATCCAAAATAGCAAAACTCCTTAACCTTCGCGAAGAGGGCCCCTCCTCAATGCTTCAGTCTTCTGTAAATCTGCACACACATTTTATTTATTTTAAAACTAGATTCGATACAGTATTTCCCACAGGATCAGTCTCATAGGTCCACTATTCAATTTATAACACACCTGAAAGAATGAGGCAACTCATTGGTTAGTCTTTCCCAATAGTGACCAGCACACAAAGAATTCCATTCCTACACCATACAATGTTAAGAAAGGCAGAACTCAGAAGACAACATGGGGTAGACACATGGGAGGTGTCTGGTGCCTTGGACAGAGCGTATCTCTCATGACTCAATGAATAGACCAATGGGGGAAATATCCTGAGGTGTAGGAGAAGGCCTGGAAGTGCACAGACCCAAGTGATATCTGGTTTCTTGAGGAGAGGGTAAAGATTCTCTTTTAGGGGCCAGCAGGTGGCATGGTGGTTAAGGTGCTGGACTCCCACATGGCTGACTGCAGTTCAAGTCCTGAGCCTGGTGGCTTTCTCTCTCTCTCTCTCTTGCTCTCTCTCTCTCTTTCTCTGGTAAAATTAAAACATTAATAATAATAACAAAATAAGTAAATAAATATATCTTTTTTAAAAGATTCTCTTTTATATTTTATTTATTTATTTTTTAAGTTTATTTTATTTTTTTCCATGAGTGAGAAAGAAAGAGAGAAATACAGCACCCACAACAGGGTCTTGATACTGCCATCTACCTGCAGCCTCAGTCAGTCCCAGATCTGGACACATATGTCCCTTATGTACTCAGGGAGGTTTCAGGAGGTGAACCTGGAACCTTTCCAATGGGAATCAGCTTTGCAAGGTGCCGCCTCTTACTGCTGCACCACTGTTTAGAGCCCTCTCTTTTATATCATTGTGATCACTAAAAATATAACAAGGCTTTCTTGTCATTTTTCTGGAGATCCGCATATGCAAACAAATTCTGAATTATGGTGATCCTTAAGTTGCATTCCTTCTTTGTGTCACTATATGTAAGTGGAGTCAAAATGAGAAGTTATAAATTTTTTTCCTCTCGAAAAATAATTTTCACTCTCTTAAATAATCATGAGAGCAGCAACAACAACAAAAAGAAACCCAAAAATCTGTATTGTGGTTGCTAACTTGAACCATGCCAATGAACGTTCAAAAGATTAATCAAAGGCTTGACAGTTGTTAACAGTTCAACATGGTTCCCATAATTATCCAATTAAACATATAATGCGAATAGTAGAAGTCTTATGGGTTCCATAGAGCATGAATATCAGGCTGCTCCACAAAACTATTAACTGTAATGCGCTGTCTGCTGAGTCAGAAGAAAGTGAAAGGCGTATGAGTACATTTATAGAGGAAGGCAAGGAGAAGAAAAATAGAGTGGAGAGACACGTAACTCAGCCACTCTTTATGTGGTCATATAAACACAACAGACAGTGGTAAAATCCAGAAAACAAAATTTAAGTAACAATTATTGTAAAACCAAAAGAATGCAGAGCAATGCCTTTACCCTATAATTCCTACTGGCTGCTCTATATCCACAGCATACTTCAACCACACTTTCCTAGCTTGCTGCTAAGTTAGAAACATGGATGTAATTATAGTTGTTGGCTTTTGACTCTGTCTATAAACCATGCAGAGATAAACTGCTATTAGTGAACATACCAACTCCATATAATTGTGTTTTGACATTATAGGTAAAAACAGTGAGAAGGAAAACTAACCACAGCAATTATAAACAGCATGCTCGAGGGCACGTCAGGTCACTCATGACCTTGACTAAACGGTTGTAATCCCTAAGCTGCGTGTTCACACGTTCAGATGCACACACACCCCACACCTGTCTTTTTTAGGGAAATAAATTTAGTGGAAGTCAGAACTACTAAATTATGCATTTATAAATGCCCATAGGAATATAAAATGTACACTGTATGGGTCAAATATCGGTACATTTAAAAAACTGTATTGTGTTCTTAAAAAACAAATCAAAATTTTAGAAGAAAAAGCTCCGTGGTAAGTATTCATTCTAAAAATATTTTATTCTGTAGCTGGATCTACTCAGGGGAAAAGAAGAATTGAAGAAATTTGATTCAGTGTTAAAAATTTCTGCTACTGTATAAATTGGGTTTAAGTAGCATTACGTCGAGGATAATTTTTAAATGTTTAAACCATCTACTTGCACTGATAACATTTCTGCAAAAATCATTCACCTAGTTACCTCATTATATTCGCTATAGTTGGCAATATTACACCCATTTCTTTTCTTTTTATGATAGTCTTCTCCTCGAGACTGGCAGGAGGTGTGGTGGTTAAGGGCGCTAGACTATCACATGGCTGACTATGGTTTGAGTATCGGACCTGGCAGCTTGCTTTCTCACTTCCCCCTAACCTCCCTTTCTGGTCAAATTAAAATAAAATAAGTGAATAAAGAAATAAAGTTAAAAAAATAATTATTTTAAATACTAATAATTGTCTCCTCCTACCTCATCAAAGTAGTACCAAAAGATATCAAGTGGGCAAGAAATATCCAATAGTTTAAGCATGATTCTAGGATTAAACAGTATTGTGTTCAGTGACTACAGAATGAGTCGTCCAATTGGCAATAATATAAATGTGCAAATCACAATAATGTCATACTAGAGGCAGCAGTCCACTTTGTGAAGATCTAACTTATAATGGGTGTGATTTCTGAATGACATCTTCATAAATGACACCATGTAAACATGATATTTAGGCTGTGTCCATGTCATTAAAACAGCCTCATCTAGGGGCCAGCACATGGACTGGTGGTTAAGGCACTGGATACTCCCACATGGTCGACCACAGTTCAAGTCCTGGACCTGATGGCTTACTTTCTTACTTTCCCTCTCTCTGTGCATATGTCTCTCTCTGGTCAAATTAAAATAAATGACTTAATAAATAAAATTAAATAAATAATTCTTTTAAAAAGCCTCTTCTGGGGAACGAGCAGTTAGCGTAATGGCTATGTCGCTGGACTCCCACGTAGTCAACTGCTGTTCGCGTCCCGGACCCAGTGGCTTAGAACTCATGCCGGGCACGTGTGCATGCGTAAAAAAGATCCCGAGAGGAGAATGTAGGAGAAGGGATTGCGGCGTGACCATCCTCCCTGGGTGGTGATTTCTCGCTTTCTGTCTCTATGTCTCTCTGTCTGTCTGGCGAGCGCACGCGCCCTATAGCAAAAACCTCTCCCACCCACCCCCCCAAAAAAAAGCCTCTTCTATTTGTATGTTTCTTTTTTTAAAGACTTATTTCTTAATTTGACTGAGCAAGCCACCAGGTCTAAGACTTGAATCGCAGTCAAACATGTGAGAATCCAACACCTTAACCACCATGCCATAAGCCAGCCCCTATTTATACATTTCTCAAAAGGCTATTTTGTTTTGTTTTCCAGGTGCTTTTCTTACTTGGTCTTCTTAATAACTTGATCAGGAAGGCAAGATCCTCTGCTCTTTTTAGAGATCAAGAAGCAGGTTGCCCAAAACCACAAGACTAATGAGGAGCCAAGTCAGGCAAGATTGGCAGGTAACTCCCTGTGCAGGGCTCCATAGGTATTTGAATACCTGGGTTCAAATCCCCACTCTTCTTTTTGTTCATTGCTGTATGAATATGTGTTATGACTGAACCTCTCATTGCCTGAGTACTTTCCTTTCTAACAAGATGATGATCTTATATAATAACGATGTTGTCCACACAAATTAGTTGTGAGGATGAAATGAAACCATATGAAGAGCCCTTGACACAGCATATAGTAAGTGCTTAATCAATTAGACGCTGTGACTGTTGTCTTACTGTCATCTTAGAGCTAGTCTGGCTAAGACAAATTTGGGATGGTAAAAGGTTAAATTAGGGGCCAGCAGATAGTGTGGTGGTTAAGGCACTGGACTACCATATGGCCGACCGCAGTTCAAGTCCTGGACCTGGTAGCTTGCTTTCTCACTCTCTCTCTCTCCCTTTCTCTCTCTCTCTCTGGTAAAACTGAGTAATACCAATAATAACTAAATAAAATAAAATTAATAATATTTTTAAAAAGGTTAAATAAATATCTACATAAATATCACACCCAGATATTAAAGTGTGGCACACTTCTAAATGAAAACTAACTGATATAACAGATCTCTTTGTAATCCTTGCATAGAGCATTCTGAGGAATAAGTTACATCAGCTGATCTTAGAGGTTTTCTAACAAAATGCTCAGATATTTAGATCATCATGCCACTCTCTGGACACAGCTGAAAGGAATTTAAATTGAGAAAAGCTATCCAAATTAAAACTATGGCAAAATGCAACTGTGTACAGAGTCTGTGCCCACTTTATCTGGGGATCAAAGTTCCCCTGTTTTAACTGCCACATTCCAACCTGGACAGAATAGTTTCTGTGTAACTAACTGGCAAGTCTAGCATCTTGACTGAAAGTTCACAGCTAAGGGCTTTAACATAATGTCTTTGAGGACAATGGACTCCTCATTCAGGGCAAAAGCAATTCTGATAGTGTTCAGTGCTGCATGAACTTAAGCCAGGGCTTTCAGGGTTTTTTTTATAAAGCATCTCCGAAAGGAAATCAAATAGAAAGAGAAAAATACTTATATTCATATTTGATGGTGAACATACAAAATTGGTATCTTTAATTGCTCTGCATTGGCATCCCGGAGCACCAGGAAAGCTCTCTTGTTTTCCCCACTAAGGGACAGAGTAGCAGCGTCTGTGGACAACCTGATGATACCCAGGTAGACAGAAAGAAGAAATGTTCACGGTGGATGGCAGAAGAAAAAGCACACAGCATTTCTTCCTCTAGGCACTGATTTGGTGATAGCTCTTCAGCACCGCTTCACAGACACACACTCCTACAAAATGCAATTTCTATCCCTTGAAGACGCAAAGCAGATGCCCTTTTTAAAAATAATATTTAATCAGAGAGAGTTGAAGAACGGAGTTATTATTATATACATTCTATCACTGTCCACCACTATAGGTTGTAAAATGAATATACTCAACGTGAGTACACTTCGCTCCAGTGAAGAAGGGTTTTTAAAAGGAGAAGCGTGATAACTATGGGACTATGTGCTGGGAAGGGGCAATCCTGAGTTCAAATACTGAATCTGTTACGTGTTCATTGTCAGATTCGTATTTATTCCGCACATGTCACCTTGATTTCTCCATCTATTTTTTAAGTTTATTTTCATTTATCTATTTATTTCATGAGTGAGACAGAGAGAGAAAAGAGAGACACAGTACCCTCAACAAGGTCTTAACACTGTGACTCACCCCCTGTCTTCCACCAGCCCGGGATCATGGGCATGCGTGTACCTGCTGTACGCAGGGAAGTCTCCAGAGGTGAACCTGGAACATCCTCACATGGGGCTTTACACAGCATCACCTTTTACTGCTATGCCACTGTCCAGCACCCTCTTCATCTACGAAATGGTGATAATAATACCTAGTTCTTTGGGCAATTATAATGATTACATTAAGTGATTGAGGGGGGCACACAGGACATGCTCAGCAGGCTATAGTTATTTTTATACCTACGCTCACTACCAATTACTACTACAATAGTAACAAAGCAGTAATAAGAAGAATCTCTGTTTTCCTAAAGAGAAAGGGAAATCACTTCCAGATTCCTGTCACATTATCTTTCTCAACAAGATTCACCCGTATCTGAGAAGAAAATCAATCCCCTAAATCAAAATTGGACAAAATATATAGGAGTAAGGGTTAAGGGAATATCTGTGTTGCAAACCCTAAGATGATTTACAAATCTCGTAGTCTCTGATCTAGATCTGCAAAGCAAGTACCCAAAATTCGAAAATGGTTTTAGTTAAAAATTAACTCTGTTTAAAAAGGTTCAACAAAGAAGTTATTATGTAAGCATTTGTTATGTACCTATTTCCTTCAGAAAATTCATAAAAAGGAATCCAGAATACATTTATTCAGGTATACACACAAACATCAACAAGCCTGAGGAAAATATCCCAACTTTTCAAACACATAAGAAGACTAGAAGAAAAAACTTATTCTAAAATTTTATAAGGAAAGTCATTAATTTAGCATGATGTGACTGGGTAAGGGAGGGTTTTACCATAAATCAACCATACAGATCATAATGCCTAGTCTTGAAGAGTTGAATTACTATATATGGCTCTTGACTCACTTAATCCTCTCTTTAAGGCTGTTTTATTTTCCCTATGTATCTATCCACTGTGGCCAGAACAATAAACACATCCAATTTCAGTGTCCCATGCAAAAGCATAATTAAGGAGGTAGAAATAACAGAGAAAGATTGCTTGGTTTAGGAAAAAGATTAGCTTGGAAATCACTATAACTTTACTTTGTAGTGCAGATTTAATAAATCAAATGCAAGAAATAGCTTACAAATCAAAGACAAAGCAGTGATCATTTCAGTCCTTTTTTAAAATGTGAAACGTAAGTAAAATGAACTTTTTTACTATGCAGAGGTTATTCCTTACTATAAAACATTTAGTGCCCCATCTAGAATTAAGGTTGAGAGCAACAGAGACAAACGACATGGGTTCAGGATCAAGTCCTATCACTTAACTAACTCAACCTTGGAGTTTTCATCGTAAAAGAAAAGTGACGTAGCTACCACATATGGTTACAGGAGATGAAATGAAACACACAGTTGATCCTCCAAATAATGCCCAGGACATAGTAAGTGCTCACTGAAATGTTGGTTGGACAACTATCAATATATGAATACCAATAGCCTCAAGTGGAAAATCCAACCCACCTTTACTCAAGTCATCTATTGAACATCAGGTCACTATGCAAGGCCCTTTCCAAGTCATTAACTCATCTAGCTCCCGCGAAAATACTTTTAAGAGAACCAGCAGTTAGCGTAATGGCCATGTCGCTGGACTCCCATGTAGTCGACCACAGTTCGCGTCCTGGACCCGGTGGCTTAAAACTCACACCGGGCACGTGTGCGTGCATGCCCAAGATCCCAAGAGGAGAATGGAGGAGAAGGGATTGCAGCGTGGCTATCCCCCCTGGGGGGTGATTTCTCGCTTTCTGTCTCTATGTCTCTCTCTGTCTGTCTGGCAAGTGCACACACCCTAAAGCGAAAATCTCTCCAAAAAAAAAAAAAAACAAAACTTTTAAGACTGGTTATCTTGGGACCAGCAGTTAGCGTAATGTCTATGTCACTGAACTACCATGTAGCCAACTGCGGTTCGAATCCCGGACCCAGTGGCTTAAACTCACGCCAGGCACATGTGCGTGCATGCCCAAGATCCCAAGAGGAGAATGGAGGAGAAGGGATTGCAGCGTGGCTATCCCCCCTGGGGGGTGATTTCTCGCTTTCTGTCTCTATGTCTCTCTCTGTCTGTCTGGCAAGTGCACACACCCTAAAGCGAAAATCTCTCCAAAAAAAAAAAAAAAAAAAGACTAGTTATCTCTATTTTACATAAGAAGAAGTGAAGCCTTGGGCCAGCTGGCAACTGGATCCCACATGGCCGACAGCACAGTTTGAGTCCCAGAACCAAGCGGCTTGAAAAACACAGCAGGGCCCAAAATCTTGAAAAGAGGAGAAACGGAGAAGGGACTGTGGCATAACCATGCCCATGTGGGGATGCAGAGGCAGGGCTTCTCTTTCTTTCTGTCTCTCTGTCTCTTTCTAGTGAGCATACACTCCCTCTGGCAAATTTCAAAGGAGAGAAAGAAAAATAAAGCATCTGAGACTTCAAAACATCTGCTAAAAGTTATACATCTACAAATACAGGGTTTTAGACTCACTACTGATGCCTGACTTTCTGACACTTTCATTGCAAGTTTTCCACTGTTTTCCAACAAGTTCCAAATCCAGACACTCCTGGTCATGTCCTCCCATCTTGCACCACTAGACTGACTTGTGCATTACAAACCCTACAATAAATCTGCAGAAGTTGGAGGAGCTGGAAGAATTATTAGGTGTATCTGTATCCCAACGCCACACTCTTCTATTATTCCGTTAAGTGCAATCACTATCCCACAACCCAACATGTACTCAATATTTCTCCAAATTTCACTCTACTCTTGATTCTCTCCCTTCTGAGAAGCGTGGTGCTACTGCTGCTCGGAGCCCAGTGTAATTGCTCCAGGTAGGAGCAAGGGCAGAGTCCAGCACTGTTCCTGACAAGCAAGAAAAGTTACATGCTACAAGAGGCCATGGAGCATATTGTGACCATCATATATATAACCTTATAAAATTATTTTTTTGTCACACAGATGACATTAGAATAATTGTTTCCCATGCTCTCACTGTTTTCTCAGAAATTGTCACAAATTTTCATAAGTCATTTCCTTCAGATGACATATTTTTTTTCTTTTTTTTTTTGGAGGTTTTTGCTATAGGGCACATGCACTTGCCAGAAAAACAGAGTGAGACAGAGAGAGAGAAAGCAGAAATCTCCCCCCAGGGCATGGCCACACTACAATTCCTTCTCCTCCATTCTCTTCTCGGGATCTTGGGCACACACACACACACACACACACACACACACACACACACAGCGTGAGTTTAAGCTCCAAGGTCCAGGACTCAAACTGCAGTCGACTACATGTGAGTCCAGCAACATAGCCATTACACTAACTGCTGGTCCCTAGAATTATTTGTTTTATTTATGATTGTTATTTTTTAAAATTTCCTACGGGTGTATGTGCTCACTAGAGAGAGAGAGAGAGGAAAAGTGAGAAAGCAAACTGCCAGGTCCAGGACCCAAATCATGGCCACATGGGAGTCCAGTGTCCCAACCACCACCCCACCTGCTGCCCCCCTCACAAACATTTATCAAACACTTAATGCTATATTTTTCAGATAAGAAAGAAAGATTAATAAAAGTCATATAATTCTTCTTTGATCAATTTTCACTACTATAAAATCAGTAAAATATCTGTCTTCTCCATTTTATAATTTCGGTACCTGACACAGTGCCTGATACAAAGTAGGTGCTCAGTGAGTATTTGCTGAATGGCAAAGCAGCTCGTTTGCAGACAGAACGGGTAAAACACCAGTAAAGTGACAATTATTTTTAAATTTCAGTGATCATAATCTTTCTCCATGTGTATATCATAATCAACGTGTAACTACACAATCAACAAAAGTCATTGTGAATACCCTTCTGAGGAGTAAGGAGAGAAATATGAAAATGAGAAAATCTGATCAGCACCCTCTAAAATCATAAATTCACCTTTCATTTGGAAGCATGGCAAGACCACAGAGGAACTGAGAACTTCACACACTCAATTCAATGCTAATCTCTGGAGGTTATATTTTGTAACCTTGAAAAATGGAAAACTAATTTAAAAGATCTATACGATAGTTACAGTTAAGGATTATTGTAGTTTTTATTTCTATTTCTTTTCAGTAATTACCTATGTGGAGATACCCTATTCTAGAAAAGGTACAATTTATGGAAACTCAATATTTAAAATTGGATGCCATTCCATTGTTGGGTGTATCATGATATCAGTACATTCTTTTATCAACAAAGTGTAAATCTGCATCAGATCAGATACTCTTTCATCTGGCAATAAAACACAACTCATCACAGAGAGACAATTCTTGCTTTCTACTGAATTGGGAAACCACACTTGATTATTAAAATAGTAATAACAGTAATAGATAAAGTCAAAGCTGAATTCAGATAACTTCAGAATTTTGTCTTTCCTTAAGACAAGTCTTGCTGTCGTGATCTTCCTGCGTCAGCCTCTCCACTGGGATTTCAAGCACACGCCACTGCACCTGACCTTGAGGTTGGACCGGGAATCAAAACCAAGACCCCTCATGTGACCACGCCCAAGTAGCACAGCATCTTAGCACCTCCTTTCATCATGGCTAAGCCAGAAAATTTCTTAAATGATTTGTTGCAAAATATTTTGCTTTTCAGATCTTTTAACTGCTTATAGAATTATCATTTATAAAATACCTTAAATTACTGGCACATGACAATAGATATTGACATTTTTCATTCACAATTGCAGATATAAACAATTACTATACTAAAATTAGTCAAAAAATACTTTATAAAACATTCTTGGACAATGTTTATGGGATATAAATGGAAATCTAAGAGCTAAATTATATTCGAGAGTAAATTAGATACTAGAATTCAATATTACTAGCCAATAACAAGAAAAAAATAATATTAATCGGTCAAAGTCGTTTAGCATTGAGTATTTTAGCATCTGGTTAAAACTTCCTCTTAGATACCTTTATTAACTTTTTTTTAACAAAATATCAAATTTGTCACCAAAGGAAAAAAAAATATGTTCTCAGTACAATATGTATTATTGCCAAATACAGTCTATTTACATAAGAAGGAGATTCTTGGTTATCTGTTTCATTTTGTTTTGTTTTTGTTGAATAACTCCTGAGAGAACTCTGCTCCAGGCTCACCTCCTCTCTGTGACCTTTCCATTACAGTCCCACAGGGTCCCCTCCCAGAAAGCTCTGCACATCTAACTATTTATAGTAGTCGGTGAGATGGCTGGTTAGTTGTCTACTTGTTTCACTGTGTTTGGGATTTTTGTTTCTCATAAACACTGTAAGTGGCCAATTACCCTCTCTTTTCTACTTGTAAATTACTCAGGAGAAGCCATCAGTATTTTCACTATTCTGTTCCTAACTCCTTGAAGTTTTGAAAACAGTCTTCCATACAGCATTCCTACCTCATAAATGCATTTCTAAATCATTTTTCCACCTTTATCCCAAATTATCTATGTTTCCCTGGAAAGATATATTTTAATAAATTTACAAATGCCTACTTCCTTGACTACATGATATGTATGGAATCATGTTAAACACATGCAAACATAGGAATAATTACTATATCAAATTTGCAAATCAAAGTTTATTAGTGATCCTCTTGCTTTACACATGCTTTGGAAAATTCAATGACTAATAAAATGGATAACAACAAGATAAGGTTTATTATCCAGTGTGTACCAAGGAAGAGTTTCCAACGTAAAAACCTGTTAGGCACTTATATTATGAATGAAATGATTTTTTAAACGATGTAACATTTTTTATGACTGTACAAAATAGTCAAAATTATTCTTTAGAGAATAATCTTACACATAATATTGAGATATTTCTTCCAGCCTTTTGGTGGAATTATGATTCAGCGCTATGAGAACATAAAGAAAGAATATACATATCTCCGTTCAAGCCCATGAACATGTTGGGGATTTGGAAATCTTGGTTTCTTGCAGAAGCAAATATCATTGCCTCCAGTACTCCCTGCTAGGCAACAGTAATGGGAATGCTCACTCTCGTTTCTGATTATGTTTATGTCTGGGGTTTTCTTATTATCCAAATGAAAGACCTTGTGACAAAGTAGATCATAGTGAAGTACACTGGATTCCAACAAGAAATTAATACAGAAATCTAATATGTCTTCACACTCCCAGGAAAGGCTATTTTCTAAGTCACCCACGAATATTAAAATGGGCATTGTGATGTGCTGTGGTTCTGTAAGGTTCACTTCTCTATGGATTTCGACACATTATTTATGTAACAATTACAATATCTGAAGTTTTGCCAGGGAACTGTAATATTTGAAAATTTGCCAAATCTAGTATTTCTTCTTCCCACAATAGATATAGCACTGCTCATAACTTAATGCTCTGTCTCAAAAAAAGAGACCTAGTTCTAGACCGCTCAGAGAAAGGTGCTAAGCATTTGTTCTTGAACAGGTAAGTACCACATATTTACTGTGCGCAGGGCAGGCACTCAACTGGTTGCTGATTGAAAGGGCAATCTCTGTGAATGTTTTATTGCACACCTACAACATGATTGGCATGGTGCTAAGCACCTCATGCTTTTGCATTTTACTCTCACCACTGCCAAATGAAGTGCATACTCACTCTGGTGCTTGTTTCTGAGTTATCCCAGAAAATATAACTAAGATCCCAACCACACAGAGAATAGTACAAACATTTAAACTCATCGTATGATTCTATTGCTAATATAGACACTATACTTGATATGATTTTACCTTACTCATCCTTGAAAATATACATAGAATGAGGATGGCTTTTTTTTTTATTTATTTTGAGAGAGAGAGATTTCTGTGAGGACATGTGCACTCACTGGAGAGAAAAACAGAAGGCAAGAAATCCCCCTCCTGGGGAATGATAACGCTGCAATCCTTCTCATCCATTCTCCTCTCAGGATTTTGGGCACACACACACACACACACACACACACACACACAGAGCAAATTTCAAGCGGCCAGGTCCAGGACTCAAACCATGACCAACCAGGTGGGAGTCCAGCACCTTAACCACTGCTGGCCCCCGGGGATGGCATTTCTAAAACAGTGACCACCACTAGTATAAATACAAAAGAAAGAAAAGAAGTCTCAAGTAAAAAGCAGAATTGCTCAGTTGGATGAACTTCTTTTACATTACTTCA
Organism: Tupaia belangeri chinensis; assembly: GCF_000334495.1. Taxonomy (NCBI): domain Eukaryota; kingdom Metazoa; phylum Chordata; class Mammalia; order Scandentia; family Tupaiidae; genus Tupaia; species Tupaia belangeri. The sequence goes on along the minus strand of NW_006203092.1, from coordinate 945,715 downwards.
GAAACAGTAATCTGATTTTCCCCCCCTCAACGTTCTAAGTTCTATTTAAATTATTTATATTCATCCATCCATTCATTCAACAAATATATATTATCTCCTTTATAGCATGTTCCCACAACATTGCCATTGATTCTAGCTTCATGTGTTTGCACAGTAGCCATTGTTTATTCATATACTTTTCCTCTTAATTATTTGTTATTATTATTATTTTTTAATTTGTTATAGGGCACATGTGCTCACCAGAGAGAAACAGGGAGAGACAGAGAGAGAAAGCAGAAAGCAAGCCACCAGATCCAGGATTCAAACTATAGTCATCCATGTGGGAGTCCAGCACCGTAACCACTGTGCCACCTGTTGGTCCCTATTCATCTACTTTTCCATCTACAATTGTGCTTTAATGTGTGATTTTAAACTTTCAACTGAAGTAGAAATGAGTTACTAGAAGCAACTGATGCTAGACTTTTTTTTTAATACTACTAATATTCTACTGTGTCTTGCTATACATAAGTGCATTACAGATAAATATTTCACTTTATAAAATAACTCTTACTTTAACAAATAAATTGATTGGAAGTTTCTGAAATTGCATTCTCCTTGTGAATTCAGCATGTTTTCTTCTAAAAATCAACCTAAGGAAAAACTGCCATTTCTTAAAATAAGACATAAAAATGTGCGTTTTAAACTTCAAAAAATAAATAAATAAAACACAACTTCTTTAACTGAGATGACAGGTAGACACCACACAAAGGAAAATGGAGGTATAGTCATTACCAGGCTCATCTGGAAATCGTAGACATCCAGACGCAGAACTTAAACCTGCTACTCGTAACTAGCTCTCACCTTTTCTTTAAATGCCTGAGTTTCCATTTTACAAAAGTTTTCCTTACTATCAGTCTCACACATGACCTTCTATGCTAATGGAACCTGGCAGCACATTTGTCCTAGGTCCTTTCTGCTTTCCGGCCACTGCCCAATCCATGATATCGGTCAACTGTAACTTACATAGTGTGTTTGCCATTCACTGTGAAAGAGACAGTCACTCTCGTGGAGACTGTGGCTGCACATTGACCTCATTAGAACGCTTCCTATGAAAAGATATACAAGAAAAAAACTGGACTCTGGAATCTATTTCAATACATTACAAATGAAAATACAAAGTGTTCAATCATGATTTTCCTTGTATGTGCCTTTAAAAAATGTTCCTGCTATGTTACCCAGAATAACACTATTCATTATTTAGGCCTATTTTTGCTCCTGCAACAGTTAAACTAACACCATCAAGGTGGTTTGGGGTCTCTTAGACTCTATATTCCAAATTGAAAAGGGAGAGGATCTCTAGGGGTTCTCCAGCTTTAACATCTATGACTTAAAAACCTCATTCTTAAAAATCAAGCTATTTACCTAGATTGAACCAATGATTTGACTATTGGACTTTGAATTAAGCCACATGGACACATTACTCAAGAGTCAGGTTACACATTTTCTATTTCTCTTTAACAAATATTGATAAAATGTATTAAAATGTCAAATTTGGGGGCTACCACGTGGCACGATGGTTAATGCACTAGATTTCCACAGGGCTGAGAATGGTTAGAATCTTGTATCTTGTGGCTTGAAAATCACACTAGGCGCATGTGTATGCAAGTCCAAAATCCCAAAAGGAGGAGAGAGAAGGGATTGTGGCATGGCCATCCCACCCTAGGGGTGATTTCTCATTTTCTCTCGGCCTCTCTCTGGCAAGCGCACATGCCCTATGGCGCGCGTGCACACACACACACACACACACACACACACACACACACACAAGGAGAGAGAGAAAAAAAAGAAAATCTTTTTAAAAAGTTCAAATTTAACAAGAGTATCCCAAACGTTATTAACTATTACTTAATATGATGGGGATTGTCACTCTGCCAAAATAACCAAAAGCCACATTCTTAAGATGCCAGAGCTAAAAGGGACAGTGAATATCCTCTAAGCCAATTCTCTCACCTGACAGTTAAGGAAATTGAGTCACTGAGAAACCCAAAAAGACTCTCAGGCTATCAATTTCTTCTCTTCTACTTCAGCAAGCTTTGTCAATCACTATATTGTACAGAATGAAACTCTCACTAAACAAAGGAATAGAAAAGGTCATTTCTATTACCTGGTCACTAAATAATTTAGAACCAAATTTTTCTTTTTTTGAAATGTAAAGACCTTATGTTCAGAAACTTACAGTTCAAAGTACATTAAGTAAAATCATGACCATATGCAGATATGTCTTCTCCCATATGCATTTTAAGAAAATTACAAACAAAAAAAATTTATCATCAGCCCCTAGAAAACAAAAACTGAAATTAAAAGAAAGAATGGAGTAAATCTAAATTGTACATTTTCATTTCTTCTAAAAGGATTAAATAACAGAATTCTAAATGGTTTGTTTGTACTTTCCATGCAATATGTAGATTAACCATGAAATTCTGTTTGGGACACTTTGACATCTGTTTTCAGTGCATTACAATGAAATCTGGGGACTTGATACATACATTTGCTGTAATAAAACTGTCACTAATCAGTGTTTTCCAAAATATTGCCCATAACTATTACTATTCAGTAGTCTCATTTGCATGATCTAATATTGTTGCTACATCATGTTTTTCCCTGACAATGTGTTAGCTGGTCCCAGGCACATGGTCTAAAATGGCTGCAAACCACTCAATAATCTCAGCATTTCCATAGTACTCTACATATGCATGCAGTCTGCTCTAGAATTGGACTAGTACTTCATTCTTCACAAATATTTCCCTTATAAATGGAACATCCAAGGTTGAATTCATATCCCTGGGTGTGAAAAGCTCAACAATAATAAAAGAGCCCACACTGAGGAGGAAATTAAGCCTCATGGGACTCTACAACACAAGATGTAAACATAATCCTAATTCGGGAGTCCCTTCCACAACTCTGTAATGATGCTTTTTGAACAATGAACACAGAGTCTACTATCAACTTAAACCATTTCTATGACCTGCATAACATGACTAGACCAGACTTTAAAATTAGTATACTTTATTTTCTCAAAGATTAATGAATAGCCATATCAAGAACCATCAGCTCACATGGTGTAAACACAACCTCACAGATAACAGATTGAATAAATGTTTCTATTTCAAATTCCATATATCTGGTGTGTTCAAAACATGGATCTTGAAAGAAAAGTAATTTAAGAGCCCAAACATGGTATGGACCAAAAAAAACCCAAAAAATTACTACAAATGATTTGTCTAACTATCCTGATTCTAAATGAATTCCATATTTTATCAGTACTTGGAATTACATTCAGATTGCTCAACAGTCCAATATAATTTCATTTTGTCCTCCCATGAACTCATCTTAAACCTGAAATATGTTTCTCTATACACATGTTTTATATTATACAAATGTTGGATACAAAAAGCAGATTAATTGTAGACCTTAATGCCATGTTTGTTAGTACTAAGAAGTCATTCCAAATGTTCCAAAAGGGATTAATGTAGTATAACAAGTCTATTTAATTATTGTAAGACCAGTGATCCTCATATTACTATAAGCTGCTTTTCCCTCATTGGAGACTGCAAATAGAACAGAAATTGTTACATGATAACTGTAAGTCATATCCTAAAATATTGATGCTTTAATCATCAAGAATAAAAAATATATAAGCATCTCTGAGAGGCTATAGACAGTAACCAGTATTTAAGAACCCTACATGGAGGGTTTGGTCAACATCAACTTTAAATCCTAAGTATAAGCAAAGCTTTTCAGAAGAATTAGAAAAACATCATATTGAACCCTACCATCAACAACCATCAATTCACATACATTAAAAAGTTGGAGGGGGGGACCAGCAGTTAGCGTAATGGCTATGTCATTGGACTCCCATGTAGTCGACCGCGGTTCGAGTCCCAGACCCGGCGGCTTAAACTCACGCCAGGCGCATGTGCGTGCATGCCCAAGATCCCGAGAGGAGAATGGAGGAGAAGGGACTGCGGTGTAGCCATCCCCTCTGGGGGATGATTTCTCGCTTTCTGTCTCTCAGTCTCTGTCTGTCTGTCTGTCGAGCGCACGCCCTATAGCAAAAACCTCTCCAAAAAAAAAAGTTGGAGGGGAAAGAATGGTGGCACAGCAGTAAAATGCAGTGCAATGCAAGGCTAACCATATGGGAAGGTTCCGGGTTCATGTCTAGAAACCTCCCTGAAAATACAAGGCAGACACTTGCCCAATAATCCAGGGCTGGCTAAAGCTGGAGGGCAGGGAGAGATCAGAGCATCAGGATCCTCTTGGGGGCTCTCTCTCTCTCTCTCTCTCTCTCTATCTATCTATCTCTTTCTCTCATTTTCTATCTCTTTATCTTGTTTATAGAAGAAATAAGCTGAAAATTTTTGGATGTGCCTTATTTCATGCATTTTTTTTTGTCCAGCTAACTGAACAGCAACTAAGCACCAGTCTGTTCTCAAAAAGAAAAGGCATGCCACAGATTATTAAAAATTATGTGCCAGAATCTAAACAAGCTAATCAATGTTCTGATTTTGCTTTCTGCACACCCTAGTTACTCTTTAACTAAGGGACAAACAGTGAAATAACTTTTTTCCTATTAACTCTTGGCTAGAACCTCTGGATACATGATAAACATTATTCTAAAAGACTTCACATAAGAGGATTTTTTGTTTCCACTGCATCAATGTGACATGTGATTTAAGGCATCTTCCCAGTAGGGATTGTAGCTCTGGGTTAATCTCCCCACTCTCCAAATATGCTGTGCAAAGTGAGTGAGGGGTGCTACTCACCAACAATGGAGAGCCAAGCAGAACCAGTCCCCAGCTCTGGCCCACAGACGTGGCTTCATGACCACATGCATCCAAACAACCTGGGCCACTGAGGGTAAACACTGTAATCCCAAATCACAGTTTGGTAAGGAGAAGTATGTGTTCTAACCATCTCTCATTTGGCTTCTAGTTATTCTTAGTAAAAGTGAAATCACTTTAAGTAATAAATATTAACTTTCTCCCCTCTAGAACTCATTTAATTTATTTAATTTTCTTAACACCATAACAGGGAGAATGACCAACTCAAAGAGTTAAATAGCAATAAAATCAAAACACTCATGTAACTGGTTTAAAAAGCTTGAGGTTTTTGACCCAACTAAGGGTCATTTTTAAATAAGACACTTTCAGAGTTAAAAAGAATCTAAAACCCCAGCAACTTGCTGCCTTTTTTTAAAGAACAATCCAGTCTAGCCACATCATCATCACTTCTGTCCAACCAAATCTAAAACATAAGTGTGTTTCTCCCAAAGGCTGGCAATTTTACTTTTTAGTGCATGAAAGTTTTATGTTTTTACTGAAATGCAATAAATGACAAGGACTTGCTAGGATGCCCTTTATCCAACATCAAAGTTGAATAATTTGTTCACACAGCTACTAATAAAATTATTTGACTCTTCCCTTTTAAATAGTCCTCGATAGAGCAACAAATTCATTTTCTGGTAAACCTAAAAAATATCAATAATAATTTCTAAAATTGTACAGGAATTCTAATTGAACTGGGTTTTAAAACTATATGCAGCCAGGCCCTGCCACCATGGAACAGGGATAGCAAAATACTCTATAATGCTCAAAGGGACATGTAAGATTGTGGTTCGGTTTCAGGTTGACCTATATACACCGAGTGTGCACATGTGCCCATGACCCTCAGTAACTGGAAAAGACTACAGAGATACTGAAGTGAGACCTTGCTGAAGGTCCATGTCTTTCTCTTTTTCTTTCATAAAATGAATAAATAATATTTTTTTAAAATAGCTAATATCATGTGCCTACATGTGGAGTGTTTACTAACAAATATTTACACACATCACTGTGATCAGTATATCTTTTTTCTCTAGAATGTCTTATCACCTGAAATACACATAAAATAACTCATGACCCCTTGCTTCAACATCCAATCATTCCTACTCTTTGCTATTGGATAGTTTCTTTGGAGGTCTAAATTATGTGATGGTCTTTCATATGTAGTAATAATGGCTATTGTTAACATTATTGTTTGTACTTACATGAATTATTTCATTTAACCCTAAAATGACTCTGGGAAATATGCATTTCAATTCCAATCTTATCAAACAGAAAGTCAAAGAACATGGAACATACGTGACTTGCCAAGGTTAAGAAGCTAATAAAGGGCAAAACCAGGACTAGGACCCCAAATGTCGGATTCTATGCACATCCTTTCTGTGTCCTTCCAAAATTTGTATCTTGAAATCCTAGCCCCCAATGTAATGGTATTTTGAGGTGGAATCTTCAGGATATTAGTAGGAGGTGGAGCCCTTGCAAAGGGGGCTAGCCCTCTTATGAAAGAAACCACACAGGGTTTTCTCACTCTTTTTCACCATCTGAGAATACCAGAAGTAGGCAGTCTGTGACATGGAAGAGGGCCTCACCAGACGGAACCCAATGCTAGTACCCTCATCTTGGACCTCCAGCCTCCAGAACTGTGAGAAATACATTTCAGTATTTGTAAGTCACCAGTTTATATTCCTTTGTCATGGCAACCCAAATTAACAAAGACACTTCCTGTGCTCTATGAAAACTAGAGGCAAGAAGAAAGGAGATCTGCTCAACTCTGAAAGCAATCCAAAACCCCAAGGATGACAATATCCATGCTATTTACTCTTCGATCTGGGAATATGTCATCTTTCTTAATTCCTATGAGATCTAAGTCCCACTTCTCTCTTTTGTTTTTGTTTTTATTTTTCCTAATTTCACTTCGCAACTTCTCAGAACACACACATGCACATACATAAACACACACCAGTCCCTACTAGTTATCCGTGGTCCGGGAGCATAATTTCTTCTTTTTATGAGATAGTATAGGAAAGAAAGGATTTCAACAGGGTCTCACCACATTCCAGTCCTCCTGCTGAGCCTCCCAGTAAGCCAGGACCACAGATGCATGCTACCACATTGGTCTTATTTAGGGTGAGCTGGAACTTAACCTCTTTAACTCAACAACTGAGACTGCCTTAAAATTCTTTCCATGAAGAAACTGAGGCAGAATTCTAGAAAAAATTATGGCCATTTTTAAATCCTCAGGGGCCAGTTGCTATTCTCATACAACAGTCCTACTGCCTACTTGACCCATTAGCCCACTCGCCACATCCAAATCATACTCCATGCTGGTACTACCGCTGAGTATGACAGTGAAAGAGCAGGAAAGCAAGAGAGATGTTTTCTACGCTCAGTTTTTATAGGAGAGGAGACAGAAACTGAGGAAACTCACTGATATCAGGTTCAGTGCATCTCATTCACCTTTCTTCCTCTTACCTCTGGGACGCTTATTGTCAACATGATCAATTCTGAAAAGCACTTAAATGTCTTGATCTTGTGAACATTCTTAGGGGAAAAAATAGTATAAGACAACAACCGAAAAAAGAATAAGAAAGAAAAGAAAAGAAAACCTCTCACCTGCTATTTTCAGACACTTTTAAACCAGGAATACAAAATTCTAGTGCTTGTTTTCCAAGGTTCTAGCGCCTGTACCACATTGTCTCTCATCTGTCAGTGTATCCACACACGCGTATAAACAGTATGCGGCATACCAGTGAGGAAATGCACATTCTAACTTAAACTTCCCTTTCCCTCTAATAATGTAAAAATAAAATGTAACAGCTTGGATTTTAAATATTTAATCTGGCAAATATAGGAAAAATCATGAACTATAATGTCATATTTGGCAAAGAAAAGTTTGGTAGGATAAAAATATCTGTGTTTTAACATTTTAGAAGGCATTTCCAATATTTTTAAAATACAATTATTTCACTGCTTAGAGTAATGGAGATAAAATTCTGTATTTCTATATATGACTTTTTTACGAAGGGTAGAAGAAAATAAAATTTATATTCGCTAAAATAAGCAGTTAATTTTACATGCTGGCAAAAGTCCCTACAGAAGTAAAATCTTCATATTGACTAATGGTTCTCTACTATGTCATGAAATCTAGCTATTTCAGTCACAAAGGCTAGGCCTCTCTAAAACTATAATATAAGTTATAAGATGGTAGATATAAAGTTACACCATTACTCTCATGTTTTTAGAATTCTGCTTTTATCCTGCATGTTCAGTATTCATAGTTCTCTAATACCAGACAAAGATTTATAGGGTGAAGTTTAAAAGTCAGTTGTTTTAGGACTCACACACTGGTAACCAAAAACATAACTAAATTTACCACTTTTACCTCATATAATGACAATCAAATATTTTTATTGTAACAGTTGAAAATGTTGAAAAGTAATTATTAAGGAAACCATAAATATAAAACGCTAAAAAGCCAACCTCAAAAGAGTGGGTGAAAGGAAATTGGGATATGCGTCATCATAAAACACAGAAACTGAAAATCTAAGCAGAATAAATCCAAATCCCTCCAAATGCCAGAATCCTATCCCCCACCTCCTGTCACAAGGAGGGCTGCAAATTTGTCCCCATCACTGTCAGCAAACAAAAGAAAGTCACTTCTACAGCCAGACCATGTCAAACAGAAGATGTAGCTACCGCAGAGGGACGCCTGGAATCCACTGGTGTGTAAAGTAAGGGCTGGGGCCTTTTTGTCAGCTATTACCATAAAAGAATAAGAGGAAACAGTGACATTACTACACAATAGAAAGGTCAAACAGCTTGCAGCCATTCATGACCCAGACAAGTCAAGGTCAAGGGATTCAGGTAGCAACTTAGCCAGGGCATAAGTTACAGCACAAATGAATTGTTTTAACACATCAGCTTTGGTCAATTAAACCTAACAAGGCAAGTTGCATCACGTAGCAGGGTTCCTGACACCAAGGCCAGAAGCTGAGACCGACCTCATAAAACAAGGCTTTTAACATAGCATAGCAAATTTAAGGTAATCCATCCAGAAACTGCAGATGTCAGAATAATAAAATACAAGTTGTCCTAAGCAGGAGCATTGTTCACACTTTAGAATTTACTGATAGAGGGGTACAGACTTCATATCGACATACTCATGTTATTAACATAGGCATAAATGTAATCCCCCACTCACATGAGTTACACAACACACCCCATTTCAAAGACCTTTCTCTTAACATCTCACACTTGTGATTACATGTTAGTCCTCACCTCTACTCCCTCTTAACACCAATACATTTCGCCATAGTTTTTCAATGTGAGTATGGAAAATCAGGTTTTTGAGCAAACCGTCACCTATGTTCAGCATCAGAATATATATGAATGTCACTTATTATTAATTTACGCTTTCTAAATGCTCTTGTGTAGTGTAATGCGAGTGTACATGTATTTCAAAATTCAGTGAGGACTACTTCTTAAGTGTCCTATTTTGAGAAATAAGTTGAAGCTAACTCGAATTTTAGAACTCCAGGTATTTAGCATTATTTTTTTCTTTTCCTCAAAGGTAATTCTTATTTTATTTTGCACTTGTCCAAACAAATTCCAGTTTTGATTTGTGCCTCATCAATAACTTATTATACTACATGCTCTGAACTGCCTTAAAATGGGATTCTGGAAATATACAACCTCCAGGCAACTTTCAGCTAGTAAAATTACTTCATCCATCACTCCATATTTTCAATTATATAGTTCTTATTCAGAGTTCTTTAATTTGCCTGTGATTCATCAATGCTGCCCTGTTTAAATTATCACCATAAACAGAGAGAATATGCGGACCTAAGTGTTTTATTCTAAACAATATACTTATGCACACAAATACAATAGCTTGTTTTCCTTTCTTAGAACATTGCTTCATTTAAATTTTGAGAATTTTTTTGAAATATGTGTGGCCTTTCGTTCAGCCTCAAGGTCTTTCCACCTCATTGGTTAATTGGTAGCCATTTCTTCCAATTTTCTGAATAATATAACAACCAAAAACCCAACCATTCAAGTCCTATTAGTCTCACATCCTGTAACGTTCAGTCTCACATAAGCTAATCCCACAGCTTCATTCCTTACTCCACGCACTTAGTTTTCACAAGTTCTCTGCAGTTTGATGATTTATTCTCTATGCCAAATCCTAACAACTGAATTCAGTTAAATTAACCACATCACATAATTAGAGTTCAAGGACCTAAGAATTTACTTTAAAATGAGGCAGCATACCACGTTGCCACAGAGAAGCAGGCAAGATCAAGCGGAAGCGTCTCTTCTTGCTATGCTTGGCACTGAGGCATGCTGCTGTAATAACTCGAGTTTCCGATCGCATAACCACTAGTCCTTGAGATTTCTAAAAGTATTCCTCCTCCACAAGGATAGAGGGGGGAAAGTCGGAAAACTTGCTTTGAACCGTATGTCGACTAATCAATGCTCCGCCATACCATGTACACCATAAACTCAGGGGTTGCAAGCGCTACTCTCATCAATGTCCAACTAAAAAATGCCATTCTTCCATAAACAGAATAGAAACATGCATTTGAAAGCTGGTTTCAGAATAAGGGATCATCCTTGCTTTTGCGCATCACGTTCAGAGATCATGTTCAGATGTTTAACAAGTGCTTTTTCCAATAAGTGTCGTACATACTATTCCCACTCTGCAGACCTTAAGTTTCAAACAATGCAATAATTACTACTTTGGTTATAAAGTCAGTTCTCATGCAAGTCACTGGGATAACAGAAATGAAAACTAACTTATCTCAATTTTAGGAATTCTAGAGAATTCTGACTCAGCCTCCCAATGGGCCCCTCCCTTTCCAGGTACTGAACTTCTAACTGGTCACAGAGATGACAAGTGTAAGAGTGGCACGAAACAAACAGTTCTTTAACCCTCCTTGTCTAGTGTTTCAGTTTAACCTAGCAAAATGAACACTTACATGGAGAAAGACCTTACTAAATTGGATATCTTGACTTGTTTCAAAGAGCAATGCCAAATTCAAAAGGAAAAAGTTAGTGGAGGATTAAAACTTTAATTTTCTGTGGGACAGTCCTTCCTAAATTCCAAATTTAGGAAAACCCAAATAAATTAAAAATCCTGCTAAACCCATTACAAATCTATATTGTCTCTGTTTGGATATGCTTCTGATGTATCACTTTGTTAAAACAGAAATTTGAAAGAACTACATCAGTGGCAAGAGGTGGTCTCCCTTAATAGTTCTTGCTCAGCTCTAAGTCGCTAAACACATACTCTGTAATAACTGTGTCTAGAGGAAGCCACCCTTTGGGCAACCTGACCATCAGATTCTATCAGTTTAAAACAGTGTCCCCGAATTATCTTTTTTTTTTTAACAATGGATACTATTTTGGTTCCTACACATAGCGAGTTATTCAAAGTTATTTTACCATGTAGGAGTTATACTGTACCACATATGTGAATCTAACTACATAACCTAGACAAATATTTTTTTCTACAAAATGTGTCATTCCCTGTATATAGCGGGGAGAGAGTGAGGTGAGGAAGGATGCCTAACGCAAGATATCTTACCAACCTCTGCTTCCTCCAAAACGTGGAACACCGTGTAATTTTTAAATATTTGCAAATAACAACTGATAATAACAAATGAGCCTGCTCTCTTCCACTCCTTTCTCCTTGAAAAATGAGATCATATTAACAGCAATGCAAGAGCTTAGTTTGCCATATCGGAACACAGATGCCAAGCTTTCCCAGCTGGCAACTGGGGCCTCAGAGTTTAACTCTTGAATTGTCTGGCAAAGCTATCCTGTGGCAGGGCTATCATGGCAGAGAGGTGAACTTCTGGCCCCTTAAAGTGTGCTTCCTTCTTATCAGTGAGAAAATTGCTAAGTATCTTATCTCACAATATATATTCCCACAAAGGTCTCATTAAGACTAGGAGCAAGACATGTCAATAAGAGCCTTCTTTATCTTCTGAATTGTGTATGAGCCGGAATGCAAACAAATGTGCACTAGAGTTCATGAGTTCAGTCAAGGACAGGATGTGAAAAGGGAAACTCTAGCAATGTTCCCCCAAATCAAACATGCATACAAAGTATTTCACCTACACACAAACTTCATGTTCCCTGAGCATTTCACAATGTGGGCACACCAAATCATCCTGGAAAGCAGCCTCATTTTAACAAATTATGAAAGCTAATTTTCCCCATAATAGGAAATACCTGCAAATGAGGTGAAATGTATTAAACCGGTAAAGTACACTGTCACCGTGCAAACAGTTATCCACTTAAGGAAATTGTTATCCAAAAGGATTCTGAAATTCAGTAACCGTAGAAAGAAAATAATTCTTAGCATTTTCTTCCTCACTAATGGCATGTAACACTAGGAAGGATTCTATCAAAAAACAGTAAGTGTCCCCCATAAACAAGTCACACTTTTCACTTCAAAATGTACTTTAAATATTATAACTTTCAACAATAAAACAAAAAAAGCTTCCATCTGGCAATGGATTATGATTTTTTGGACTCTAAACTAAAGGAAACTACTTTTAGATGATAGCAATGAAGTGTCTGGACTCTCTTTTGGACTCCAAAACATGTTTAATAAGAGTACAAAGTACAGTCCAAAAATCAGTTAGGTTGACTTAGTTTAAACTCTGATCTGTTCAGTTCATGACAACAGTTACTATCTCTTGAAACCTTTAAACTTCTTGGTGTGTTGTGACATCTCCGTCTTTAAAACCTTTCCCTGGCTCAGAGAAAGCCCAGTTCCCCCACCATCCTCACCACCCCACCCTTTTTTCCCTTCAGACAGGACACAGTCTGGCAACTCAAGGCCTCCCATAGGCCAGACTTCCTTCTGTACAGCCCTTTGGGTAGAACTGCTAATCCTTCTTATTAATTAACGAGATAATGGTGGTTAACCAGAAAGCAATATTAATGCTAACTATCTAGGAAACTTCAAGCAAAATTATTTTAGCCTTTTGGTTGGCTGTTCTGGTGTGCGGAATCGTGCACTATGCATTTGGCAACATTTTAATGCAGAATTGAGAAATTCAGGAATGACAGATTTATATCAGACCTTAACACATCGGTTTCCTCATTAAGGTTTTCTTTCTCTCCCTCTCTCTTGTTTTTCTTCTCCTTCTTCTTCATTTTCAACATTCACACTGACACCCATTACCAACCAGAGAGAAAAGTAAGGTCCTATCAACATGTTACTATAAAATTTGCAAGTGTGGAAACCGAGAGAACTAGAAATTGCATGAGAAATAAGCAGTTATGTGACTGAAAGCCACAGTCGGAGTGAATGTATTACACATCCCTACATTAGGCTTGCCCTCCACACACTTGTCATAGTACTCCCTGTATCCTATAGGACACTTAGGTTTCAAGAAGGTGTGTTGCACAAGGCTTGCCTGGCTTTTGTTTTGTTTTGTTTTGCTTTGCTTGCATGAATGCAATAACAAAGACAATATGGGGAATAGGTACCACCTGCCCAAGAATCATTGGACATCTTTCATATCTTTGGAAAAATGAAGACCACTTTAAAACTGTTTTTTCTTTAATCTGTCACAATCTTTTCAAAAAAGACAAAAAAGGAAGGGTTTTATATTAGCTAAGGTTTACTGCAGCAAACAAGCAAGCAGCTTTCATTCAGGGATTGTCAAAAACTTTCCAGTGTGCCCACTGCAATGCGGATGCCAACCAACGAATCAAAGGCATTCAGCAACTAGACAAAGAGGGTCTGATGCCAACCTCGGTGCCACTGGCAACCATTATTGGCATCAAACACAGTGTCTGCCTTTTTTTTCCCCCTCGCCTGGCACTTCACAAACAAAATGGCGGTTCTTGTAGCAACGAAACAGCCGAAGCGCAGCCCTCTGAATCAATAATGCCAAATGATTTTATGGATTTAAACGCAGTTACTCCCAAATGATGTATACATTTTAGGTAAAGTAGGGGAGCATATATTTTTTATAAACAGATACACTGAACACGACCCTTGGCTAATGAAAAAAAAATGCTAAAATGGACTAAATTGCGGTCAACCGGACTATATGCCATAGAAGAAGCTGAATAACAAAGGGATTTGGCTTTAAAGGCAATACTGCCTTCCAGCCATGTGATGCAAAAATGAACTATATATCAAAACTATATTTCCAAATGCATATATTTCCCCCCAACTCATATCAGATGCAGAAAGAGCACTATAGCTTGTGTCAAAGCTATAGTAACTCTTTCCATATTTAAGAAAGAAGGAGGTTGCTAGGCATGAAGAAGAAGAACAGTGTGAGTTGAACCAAAAAAGAAAGAGGGAAACAGAAAAGCATAGGAAGTTGGTCAACAATGGAACTTAAAAAAAATGCTAAAATGGACTAAATTGCGGTCAACCGGACTATATGCCATAGAAGAAGCTGAATAACAAAGGGATTTGGCTTTAAAGGCAATACTGCCTTCCAGCCATGTGATGCAAAAATGAACTATATATCAAAACTATATTTCCAAATGCATATATTTCCCCCCAACTCATATCAGATGCAGAAAGAGCACTATAGCTTGTGTCAAAGCTATAGTAACTCTTTCCATATTTAAGAAAGAAGGAGAAGGAGGTTGCTAGGCATGAAGAAGAAGAACAGTGTGAGTTGAACCAAAAAAGAAAGAGGGAAACAGAAAAGCATAGGAAGTTGGTCAACAATGGAACTTTATTATATGTTGGTCTTTATTTCCTCCTCCAGAAGAGATGCAGAATGTGGTCTCGTATAAATAACCAAGAGGACTATTGACATTTCTAGATCTGGAAATTGTCAATATATTGTAACATCACTCCACACTGCAATGCGGATGCCAACTAACAAATCACAGGCACCCTGAGCTAAACAAAGAGGGTCTGATGCCAATCCTGGTGCCAGTGGCAACCATCTTTGGCATTCTCTCTGTTCTTTCTCATGTTTTTCTCCCAGTCATTTAGAAGTGGGGAAAGAGAAAGAGAAAAAAAAGGGGGGGGGGGAGGTAATTTGGTTGCTCATTCTGTTGCAAACGTTATGTTTCTCTTTTCTGATTTTTCTTTCACATTTTTCTTTATACTTCTTTACCTGAATTATAAAACAGACTTAAGTGGTTTTTCATGTACTTGGAAGAGAAATAAAAAGTCATGATGTGAGATATGCAGCTCTCTGATTGACTACTGAGTTATCTTTTAAAACCTGCCTTCTTTAATCAATTGCACTGCAAAATGGCATAATTAACCTACACTTGACAAAGAAAAAGATAGAAATTTTGAAAAAGGAGAACACAAAAGCATCCTGATGTGACTTTTTCAAAGAAAACGCTAACAGATGTTAAGAGGAGATGCACCCGCAGGTAGCAGAGGATACCTATTAGACGCGCAGGGTAAAATAGAGATGTTATACAATAGAGATTGTCTGAACAACAAAAATCAGTGTTTTCTACTGAAAGTATGGTCTCCAAGAGTTGCCTAAAACTTTGGGATGACCATGACTAACGGTGTAATACAGAAGGCATTTGTGCATATTTTCTTTTGTCAATCTATCTTCACAAATCCAAAGGATCCTTTTTTATTGTCAGTTCATCAAAACTATGAAAGTTGGCTGCCTGCCCTTGGAGTAAATGTGTGTGCATGCACACCTCAAAGACTAGCCTTCAGGTAAGTGCAAATGTGACCAGAAGTGAGTGGCTGAAAATCTCCGTCTCTGTGCTCAAAAGTTACATGACCCACTTTTGAAAACTTTACTTGCAGCCTTGACTTTCACAACACAGTGACAACACACTTATCGTCAATCCAGCACACATATACAGCCCACCTTAAAATGTCACCTACTAGACAGCTGTCAATCAAATTGTCATGTGTTAATGAGATTTTATTTTAGGACACACAAGAGGAAAATATATTTTCTCCAATCCAACATTACTTGGACTTTAGTTCTTAAATGCATGAAAATAGTAAACGTAACACTTCCCTTTTTTAAAATGTAACACTTCCAAGTATATATTAGACACCATGATTTAGAATTAGACTAAAAATTTTACTTATCTCAAAAACTACATCAAAAAAACTATCAAGACCAAAAGCTCATAGTAGCTCGATTTCTGAGTCAAAAGAGTCATTCTGATATTGTACATTTTTGGATGACAATAAAGTTCATTGCAATTTATTAAATCCTCCGTTTATATAACGTCTGCCACCTGGCTATCTGCAGGCCATTTTCCCTCCCACCAGGCCAAGTTCGGAAATGACCCACCATCTGTAGTAGCTCAAACTTCAGTCCACTTTTGGTATGCTGCTTTATTAGATGATGTTTTACTACGGACTGTTGTTACTATAAGGACATCTATAGCCTGACACATTCATTTGAAGAAAATAAGCTCTCACCTACTTAAGGAAAATATCTTAAAAAAATAAAAATACTATCGAAACATATTTCATTAACTCAACATATACTCAGCAACAACATCACTTATTTTGACTTATTGAGGCAACTTTTAGATCACTCCATCGAGTATTTTAAAAAATAAGTATGGTATGCAGTTCCTGCATTCTTTTTGAGATTTATTTTAAACCAGTGTAACCAGTCCACTTTCTGTTTTTGTTCCTTAACGTTCTGTAAGGAGAGTTGCAACTTTTCTCCTCGGTAAGTTTTACGAATTTACATTCAAGTAAACTAGCAATATTAAGTGTTCCCAGGTCATATGGGAAAACATATTATAAATTATTTAAACAAGATCTGTATTCCATTTAACCCACAGCGAATATTACACAATCAAAAGTAGGTGCTGACAGAAATATCAAATTAAATAAATTAGATCTACGTAAGAAATACTTTCTGATACTGGCTACCTTAAGCATTTTGTAATAGTAAATATTAATTCTATTTTCAGTGCAACAGCACCAAATTTGTGAACAAAGTTCATCTACCTCCTTAGTAAGAGGCTAGTACAAAGATTATTAAAAAGCGGTTTAACTATTCATAATTAAAGTTACATTTCCAAATAGGGAAACGATGACTAGATGTAAGAAACGTAGCCTAACACAGAAAGCCAAGTGTAATACACTATATTTTCTAGACTACTCTGCGTTTTTGAAAAAGTAGATCATTTCAAAGACATTTGAAAACGCATCTCTTTGTGGTTTTTCTTTAAATGCCCAAGCCTATGCAGGTAGAAAAGCTCTGTGTCTATTTACATGGCTCGCACATGGCTGTGAACTTGTCAGTGGAAGCGAGCACACCACTGTGCCCAGAGAGGGTGGAGGAGATCTAGGGACCTCGAGGACCATCTAACCCAAGCCAGATATTCCGTATACGGAGGTTTGTGGGCAGTGTTTGCCGTGCTAGAAGAAAGAACAATCTGCTCCTACCTTGCTCCTGCACGTAGTATGCCAAAAACAAATCAAGCTCCTTAACTGATACTGTGATATGATGTGGCTGGACACAAAGTGCTGGGTTTGTGCAATGTGGGGATTTCATGAGCCGCTCTCCATCGGTACTTTCCAAGGGGATGCCTTTGAACAGGATCACCATGACTAGATCCAGACGCCAGACTTTGTCTGCCTGTCGCAGGCAGTCGATTCTCCTAATCTTACCCTTCTGGTCAGGATTGGATAAGACACAGCACGGGTGCTTCTTGCCAGTCACGGTGAGCACAAAGTCCTCTCGGTACTCCTGGCGGATATCTTTACGCAGCTTGGCCAGGAGCCTGGATGCCCACTTCTGTTTGATTTCAGGCTTTTCACTGAGAAGCTCATCTTTGACTGCTCTTTCTTCATCCTTTGACATTCGCTTCTCATGCTTTTTAAAGTACTTGCGTTTTCGAGCCTGCAGGTTGAACCAAGTATAGGCGATTGCACGGACATGTGGAAGAAGTGCCTCGATGAATGGGTGAAATTCATCCTGTGGAAGATGAAGGGGGAAAGAAGATGTGTATAGTCAGTTTAATTTAAAATGCTTAAAAAAACAAGACCACGACCCATTCCCAACGCAGTACAAAACTTAAAGATGAAAATAACATTCTTTTCTTATTTAAAATGATCAAAATAGCAGGACAATTTTAAAAACTAAGTATGCCGAGCTGCCCCCCTTTCCACCAAAATTTACAGATTCATTTCCCCTCCTGTAAAGAAAGTCAGGTTTATATTTTAGACTTCCATTCTAGCCCCATCCCCCTCACTCCCACCCAATCCCATACATTCTACATTCTTCAAAACATATGCAACCAAGATGTTTAGCACCTAATTTAATATTTAGAATTGAATTGACCAACTAACACTATGCAGTACCATTTTACAAAGAACACAGTGAGATTTTTTTTTTTTTTAAATCGGAGCAGAGCTGTTCAGAAGGCAGGAGCAATGCCACAGTTCATTTCTCTTCTCTGTGGCACAGAAACACAAAGCATATAGATGCTCAGTGTAATGCCACACAGTTCCCGCTTTTGGAGCATGCTCTCAGCAAGAGGCTGCTGGTGGCACAAAGAGCATGCGCCATTAAACTTGATCCATTTTCTTATCAAACGTCCAACATTCCAACACTGAAACAGCACCATTCCAAGAGTGGTAACTAGAGAAACCGGTATACAGTGAGGGAAAGTGGGCAAAGGACACAGCTTGTCGTATCAGTGTCCTGAACAGAAGGTTTCCATACTTTGAGCAGTGCATTCTCTCCCTGCACCACCAACACTAACTCCCAATACACACACACACACACACACACACACACACACACACTCTCTCTCTCTCTCTCTCTCTCTGCTCTCACAGACACACTCTTGCATTTTTAAACAGAACTTTTTAAAGTTGAAAGCAAAAATTACATGAATGTACTTTCTGCAACTTTGCTAGAGAATACGAAGCTCCACAAAGTCACTTAATTTGTTACCCGGTCACATGAGCATGGTAATTATTCTAAACCCCTTAAAAATCAATCTGAGGTGAACAATGAAAAATGGCAACTTGGCACCAACTTTACATTCTTTGTGTCTCTGCATGCTGTGGCAGGGTGACACCAGGAGTGCACTGTTGGTCAGTTCCTGCTTTTGTGGAATCTATACAATTCATTTGCCACGTATATGAATTTTCAGACAGGACTGTGGGTGCACATATGCATGTGCTTACGAAGCCACATGTGCACAGATATATAGTACTCGTCTTCCCAAGGAAGTGATTTACCTTTAGGCACCTGCATTTTTCCAGCCTGTTTCAAGCTTTTTAAAGGGCGGGGGAAGTGAGGATAACCTCTACCTGTAGATATTTCTAGTTACTTTCCAATACAGTCAGTGTTTTATAACCTCTTCACTTAGGTAAAAGCGTGTCTTACACACTTGGGCCTATCCCTGTTCAGAGAGAGAGCTGAAAGTCCTGTGCGTGCACACCGGATGCATGCAAGAAGCCAAGAGCTGAAGTGAATGAGAACTTCCACTGCAACTACTTTTCCGATCACAGTGACTATATTGTCATCCCAACCACAAAGTAACTTTGGGCTTCACTATTATGTGGATTCCTTTTAACTGATTGTATTCCAAGGTAGAATTTACATCCTCGTATTAGTCACCCTGGACTGTGTAGAACACATCCTATGTACTCAGCAGACTGACTAATTCCATTAGGTAAAAATGATGAAAGTACGACTAGTGACACTCTAACAAAGGAGTCCGAAAAACTCCATATAGCTATGAACGCTTTTTTCAAGATGAAATTCAAAGTTTTAATGCTAAATACTGCAACACATTAGCAGTTTGCAGTTCAGATATGGAAGAGGTATGTGTCCCATCCAATCAATAATGTAGTTCTCAAGTGTTCTAACATATTGCTATAAAACATTCCTACAGCAGAATAAGTCTGAATCAAAATTTTATAATAATACTGAATGCAGATGATTACATCACAGCATGAGGCATAACCAAATGCCATAGAGGAAATCATTAAACCGATCAGTAGTTTCCAGCAGAGATTTGAACAATTCGGTTACTATGCGAACACATTAAACTAGGCCATGGAAAGAGTTAAACCACAATCTGTTCTTTGTGTGGGAAGGCAGCCCTGCTCACAGCAACCACAGCCCATGATAAGACCTCCCTATCTCCATACACTTTCTGATGCCATGCTTTTAGCTTTCACTGTAACTACAAAAACTTTGTTTATCCCCCTTAGAAATATATGCAAAAGAAAAGCCTGTTCAAGGAAATGTGGACTTAACCGGGCTTTGGGGACTCACTTCCTATAAGCTGACTTTCACTATAGTTTATTGATATAACTAAAAAACGTGCATGTGTGCACTCATAAACTAAAAACTTGAGAATGTGAAGAGTACACAGGGGAGGAGGGAGCTTTGTCTCACTCATTTTGCCCTTGCCCTGCTTTATAAAATGCAGTATTATTTTAACAAATATTAAGCAATGCTCTAACACTTAAGTACTTACGTCCTTATAAGTACTATGTTCAGTAACATTTTGTCTTCTTACAAAGACATCAAAAACAGTTTTGATTAATTTGTTTGAGTTTCAATATTTGATCACAAACATCATCTATCATGTACTAAGTCTCAATATTTTAATAAATTAAACAACCAGAATGCAAATTTTGAAGGCTGAATTTGGAAGTTCTTAACAAATGTACACAAACACTTCTCTGAAAGGTTGCCTTGAGTTCACTGTCAATGCTATCAAACACTATTTTAAAACATGTATTTTTAAAAATTGATAAATAGAAGTAGCAAAGTTTCTCAGGCTGCCAATTGGCTTTATTAATATCTTTCAGGGCTTCACTATTATGTGGATTCCTTTTAAGTGAATCACTTATCTGACAAGGGGACATATCTCCAAAAAATGATTACAAGCGGAGGTTTGCTATAACTCGCATACATTTGTACATTAACATGCATAAATGTCATTTCCCAAGTGTGACTGTTTTCTAATGCTGAGTAGCAAAATGTTTAATGATTGAGAGTGACATGAATATAAAACATAGTAACTGTACTCACCCCCCCAAAAAAGTGATTAAGTTATTCAAATGTGCTAACTAATGGATTATCATAATAACATTAAACAATTACGAAAATCATTTTTTAAAAAAACATATCAGTGATTTAAGATCTAACGGGTCTATACTAAAATAATATGCAACCTCGCTCTTTCAGAATTTTTATTAAAATGCACTGACGTTCAGTAATACTTTCTATTTTAGAGCTTCCTTTAGTTGAACTAAATTGATAAAATAAATAACTAAGTTACAAATTTCAGATATAAAAGTAAACAGTCTTAATTTCACTAGGCATATTTATTTTTCTTCTCAGAAACAATGGTTTCCATGAAAGGGATGGAAAATTAGACCAATACAGAAGCAGAAGGGTAAACACTAAATGTTCCTGGAGCATTGCTATATAACAATAAACTAAGGGGAAAAAATGTACCTAAGGAACTTGAAAGACAACGAAAGAAAAAAATATTGAATTCCATCATGCCAATTGAAAGTTATTGTATATTAGTAAGAGCTTATATTATTTTTACAAAAAGTAAATATTAAATCATATATGCTAGTGCTTAATTTTCCTTTTACATCTGGTTTATACTGATGTATAAATACTAATTTATATTGATGTTCTGATACTGGAGCATACCATTTTGCTAAATATCAACTGAAAAGGAACTTCTTTTAAATTCAGATTCTTTCTAAAGCCTAAATACCTTATTGCAACAATTGAGATACTTTTTAAAGTTTGCAAGGAATTAAGAATGATACTCTATTTCAAATATTCCTGTGCTAAAACATGTTTTGCTACATCTACTAGGCTCTTGCAATACAAAACTACACTACTGATCTGTTTCAAAAGTAACACTGTTAAAGTGTCCTCACTTTTGCAACACCTTACATTACCTATAAAGTCAAATAAAGATTAGTTAAGTGAGAATTCTATAGCTAAAATTCCTTATCTGGTATAGGCCTTAAATCTCCACAATGGTTTTAATACATCAGCCTAGATTTATACGTTTAAAATAGTAGAAAATATTAGTCATCATGAATTAGTGTTAGTAAGTATGTATCTTTGAATACTAATGTGATACGTAAATAATACTGTGTATACTCCTAACATTCCATGTGCCATGATGCTACAATATCATTTTTTATATAAATTAAAATAAAACCAGTCACTTTCCAATACTTATCTAGAGGAAACTAAAAATGCAATGTAATCACAAGCAGTGCTTCTGAAAAGCTAATGCTAAAATATAAATATAGAAAAATGTACAATTATCCGTTCTTTACAGGTGGGAAGAAGTGGTAGAGTATTTTGTAAGTGAAAAGCTTACTTCGATTTGTTCTGTTTGATTCCAGTAAAAATAATACCAAATGGACATGGATTCGCAGAAAGAGGAAAAAAAAATGGCTGATGGGTAACATGAAATGTAACTTTTACAACTAATGGCAATTCTTTCTACCTGAAGCACTTTCATCATATTTATTGGCCATTATCATTCATTCCTTTAAAAATACAAATAGCTCAGCAATTCATTTTTTCAGTTTTGTTAAATTAAAGTGCACATTTACTTGCTGAAAATAGCCATATCTAAGTTAATCATACTCAGATGCCAAACAAAATATAAACAATAAAAAATGTGTCAGCCAAAAAGCTACAGGACTGTATCCAATCACTGAATAAGCCTTATCATTGTTTTCATCTTCATTCACAATTTATGAATGCCTCAGTCCTTTTGAATCACAATGACTTCTAATTGTCATACAATTGAAATCTTAATTATATTTGTCCATTATAAAAATGCATCATCGTGATACTAGATTTTTTTAAAATGTTAACACACCCAAGATTTGGCGACACTTCTTTAAATGATTACTTTTTTATATCAACGTCAAAGAAAATGGTTATCAATTACCAGTGGTAACACATCCTCCTAAAAGCTGTAGTAAACTGTTCCATACCTTTAGAGGTTCAAAATGCTTTTTTCAAATAACTACTCTGGACTAAGATAGTTAGTTCCTCAGTTGGTTAGTTCGCTAGGAAACGATGAAAACCGTCTCCAGGGCCTTATCATTGTTTTCATCTTCATTCACAATTTATGAATGCCTCAGTCCTTTTGAATCACAATGACTTCTAATTGTCATACAATTGAAATCTTAATTATATTTGTCCATTATAAAAATGCATCATCGTGATACTAGATTTTTTTAAAATGTTAACACACCCAAGATTTGGCGACACTTCTTTAAATGATTACTTTTTTATATCAACGTCAAAGAAAATGGTTATCAATTACCAGTGGTAACACATCCTCCTAAAAGCTGTAGTAAACTGTTCCATACCTTTAGAGGTTCAAAATGCTTTTTCAAATAACTACTCTGGACTAAGATAGTTAGTTCCTCAGTTGGTTAGTTCGCTAGGAAACGATGAAAACCGTCTCCAGGTAAGTCTGTTCTGTCTGGCCACTCATCCAATTTGATAGTCTGGTTTAAAGTGATATCAACTGAGGGTGTTTTTTTTGGTTTTGTTTATGTTTTTAAGTATAGTCAGTGTTTTATTTTATAGTATTGCTCTTAGGGTCTTGGTACAATTTTCAAAGTTAAAAAAAAAAGTGACTTTACTTTTCCAGCATTACTTTATGCCTTAGGAGCTACGCCCAAATATCGTCCAAATAGACAGGTCTCCACAAAATAAACACGTTCCAGAAGTCCTTAACATTCACCACGTCCAACTAACTCATGTCAACGTAAATACCGCCTTTTGTGGTGCGGTCACGGGAAACCCCCAAGTGCGGGTCACTCTGCACCAGAGTTCCAGGTCCGCATATTAAGGAAAGGAATGGGTCCCCGGACTACTACAGCCTCTGACTCGCTCGGTCGCGCCCACTGCCTACAGCGGAGTCCAGAGGCGCCCACACTGACTGGTGCTAGAGTGCCCTCGGCCAAGTTCACTGGCTGTTTTAAGAGCTCAGTCCCCCTAAAGTCCTCTAAAGCCCCAGCCCGCCTTTGCGCGAGTGGCCGAGACGGCGTCGGACACCCTGGGCGGGGGTGCTGTGCTGCAGCCAGCACTTGGGGGGCCGCGTGGGGGCTCGCACTGGCGAGCCCCGGGCCCGCCCACCCCCGGCCGCCCG
>NW_006203092.1:921145-921663 GCF_000334495.1 Tupaia belangeri chinensis | reverse complement strand
CGCACAGCCCGCCGCAACTTCGGGCCACTTCTTCTCCCGGGGAGCGGGCTGTGCCGAGGTTAAGTAAAGCCATTAATTGTGCGCACGACGAGAGCAACAAAACAAAACAAAGGCATTTCAGGTCAGAGAGAAAGCTCGAGCAAGCCACCGAGACATGTACCTGAGTGAGACAGATGGGAGAATACATCATGACTTCGCCTTAAAACGCACTTTCCCGGAGATGCCCAAGAAAATCTTCAAGAAGCAAAAAATTCATCTATTCATTTTACAGTCATCTGAGCCCCGCGATGCGATCAATCAGGACCGGGCTCTGCGCTGGATCACCGCAACTTCACAACAAACCCAGTCCTCCTTAAATAGCCAAAGATTCAAGTTCACTCGGCGTGCTAGATTTCCCGGGGTGAAATCCAATCTACACTTTTAACCCCTCTTGCAGTCCGAGCGCGCTGGCCGTGCTCGCCGAGGCCGCCGCCGCCGCCGCCGGTGTTGGCTGCTTTTCGCCCCGGGTTGGGGGTTTG
>NW_006203092.1:919737-920685 GCF_000334495.1 Tupaia belangeri chinensis | reverse complement strand
CCGCCGCCGCTGCCCAGAGCCCAGAGGGAGCAAAAGGATCGCCTGAAAAATCCCAAACGATAAATCCCGCTCTCCTGCTCGGCTCCAAACTCCTCTTTTCTGCTCTGGGCTCTTTTTTTCCCCTCCCTCTCTCGCTTTCTTTCGTTGCAAAACTTGGAAGTTGAAAAATCCACCGGTTCCACCCTCTGGACCCCGCTCGAGCTCTCTCCAAATCAGACTTAAGGATTGTTTTATTATTTAATTACACAATCATCGCTTTACTCCTCCTCCTGCAAACGCGCATTCCTTTTGCACCAGCCTCTCCACACCCCCGCCCCCCACCTTCCTCCTCCTCCTCTTGCCTCTCTCGCTCCCCTCTCTTTCATTTGTTAAAGGTATCATACCGGTGCAACAGAACCATGACTTTTTTTTTCAAAGTAGCTCTTCTTTCTGCCACCCTCTCCACACCACCACACACACTCCCGAAACCCTCCCTGGAAGAGGTATTTCGGTGCTCTCTGCGGACTCTTGAAGCCGCGGGAACATCCGAGTGGGAAAAGAACTGAACAGGTCTGACCCCGAGAAAGGAACGAATGGAAAATTCCCTCACACCCAGGCTGCCCCAGGGCGGGGGCTCAGACTCCGACACTCGCACCCGGGGCGGGCGCGGTCCGCCAGACCCGGGGCTAAAGGGAGGAAGGGGGGCCTAAACGAACTTGGACTCAAGTAGTTGGGGCGCGTCCGCGCAGACTTCGGGGCTGGAGCCGGAGTTCGCGCTTACGGAGGGAGTGCGGGGTTCTCCTGGGTCACCCCAGCACCGGCCCGCACCGAAGGCAGCTGCGGCGCGCAGCGCTTCGCCGCGTTTTGCCGCCCTCCACAGGGGTGCCCCGTGCACGTGGCCTCGCACGGAGCGGGAGGGCCGGGCCGAGAAGCCACTGCCGCCTCCCGCTCCCTCCAGCTCCCTCCCCG
>NW_006203092.1:912143-913502 GCF_000334495.1 Tupaia belangeri chinensis | reverse complement strand
GCTGTTACAGCCTTCCCGAGGCTGCCGGCCGGGAGCCGCGGGGCGCCCGCGCCCGCCTCGCTCCCGCTACACCGCCCCGCCCCCACTGCGCCGCGGCCGCAGGCCCGGAGTGAATGAACTTGATTCCCGGGATTTGGAGGGAGGTGGTTTGCCTTGCACCCTTTCTACACACCCGTACACACGCGCGCGCGCGCCCGCCTTCCCCCAAATTCCGGTTTTCTGCCCGGGGTGGGTGGGGAAGAGGTGGCAGCCAAGGTTGCCCAGACAATGGAGAGAGGAAAAGTGCGTGCCTGGGGCTCGGCGTCTACCTAGCGGGGGACTGCCGAGGGTTGCTGGGGCCCATCAAGGGGCCTGGACTGCCCCATCCCCGGGGCGGGGCCGCCCCCGCTTCCAACGGTGCTGTTGGGCGGTTTCCAGGCTCGCCACTGCTTCCCCTTTCCTCTCTCCCGCTCTCCCTCCCTCTCCATTTTCCCCTCAACTTTCTCCTCTTGTCTCTCCCGCTTCTGCCCACCGTGCCCCCCTTCCCTCCCCAGCGGACCTGAAGGAACCAGTGACTTTTTCCTGCACCAAGTGGGAGTTATCCACATCAAGCATTTCACAACGACACATCAAGAAAAGTAGGCAGGTTCAAGTCAACCATGAAATGGTCACTTTTTAACCCCGTCCTGTCCTCATTAGGGAAATGCTCAAACACAGTCCGTTTTCAAAGAGCGCTCTTAATGAGGCGAGCTTGCCAAGTCTACCAGCTGCAGCCCCCGTAAACCCAGAGTCCAAAGAAGAAAGGCGCTAGGGGGTGAGGAGGGAGGCCCTGGGAGGGGAACGGTGGGTCGGGGAAGACAGGTAAAGTCGGGAAAATAGCCAGAACTCCCCAAAAGTTAACCCTTCCAGGCACAGGCCACTGGGAGTGACCTCCCGCTCACTCTACACACATACACACACACACACACACACACACACACACACACACACACACCCTGCTAAATCCTGGAGTCAGCGTTCTGACAACGTTAATTTCCTTTGTGCGGGTCATTTCTCCTTTTAAAAAGCTGGGATAAAGTTGACAGTCTTTATAGATGAAAGAAATGACGTGACAGTCGGGGTTAATCCAAATACGTACTCATTTCTCTCGCCGCACCTCATCGTAGATTTTTAAAAATTAAATAAATAAAAACAAAGCATCACTTCGCATTGCACATTATGCTAGATCCGTTTTCTCACCCTCCCCGATTCTGGGGGGTGGAGGGGGGGTGGGAAGCTCTACTGATAATACCAGCTTTAACTACTGGAGTTTTCCTTTGAACAAATATTCGATTTAACTGGAGCTAATTTACCATAAAAGACATTCCCCTTGGCAGGAAT
>NW_006203092.1:906334-911844 GCF_000334495.1 Tupaia belangeri chinensis | reverse complement strand
GAATGCTCTCATGTCCTAGAACACACCTCTTTCAATGCCTGGACTCTTACAGAAGCCATTATTTCGGGGTCTCTTTAAAAATCCAGCGCCCATCTCTCTTCTCTCCCTCCCTCCGCCTTCCCTCCCTCCTCACCACACCACCCCCAGTGAAATCCTGGCACCCAGAGAGCACTCCTTTCAGCCTGAGAGCCCACAACCAGCCGTTGTCCCCTGGCAAAAGAGGCCCAATGCTGAGCCCTGGGCAAGTGTCTCAGACTTTGCTACCCCTGCTTCCCTTATTATTATAGTTTCCCTTCCCAGCAGACACCATTTCCATTTGCCATCAAAACTAGATTGCATCCAAAAGTTTCTCACAAGCTTAAAAAAGAAAAAAACGACAAATTGCCAACCATTACACAGAAGAGCCCACAAAAGCTGCTACAGCACCAGGGGTGAAGCAGGACCATCAGACTCAGGTAAGCCCTGAGAAGTGAACATCTCTGGGGTCTCCTAGGCCCATCATTTAGGGGTTTGAATCTCTTTCAGGTGCTCCACATGGGTAGGGTGCTTATGGCTGGTTGCACTTTGATGGCCATGAAGAGTGCTTGGTGGGGGAGGTGGGGGGTTGATTTGTTTCTAAGCAAAAGGAAAATGAGAAAGAAATCATAGTAAGGTGAGGTGGGAGTAAAGGATGAGCAACAGACTATCCAGGAAGTGAGGGGCTTATAAAGGGTGTTCAGTGTATGTAGTTTTAACTCTCAGGCCTTGAAGCCAGGGTCAGGATGGCTGACACCCCCTAATACTCCACTTTTTATCCAAGGTTCACTGTAGGCCTTCCCAGGAAGGCCATCGGAGAGCCTTTTTTAATGAGGGACAGGTGGATTGATGCATGGACTGCCTGGCTTCTCTCTATGCACTTGTCTATCACCTTTGGTTTGAGAAATGCCAATATCGTAAAATCCAGCTAGAAGAAGAGGAACTGAGAAAGTACACGCATTTTATTCACTTGTCTTGTCGTCTAGCCTCTCTCTGTTATGGTATTAAGAGTGAGTTTCAAGTTTCTCTGAAAAGCTTCTGATACTAGCAAAATGGGCCACTTAGATGTTGGTACTTATGGCTCCTAAATTTTTTCTTCTCTCTCTCCCATACTGAAAGGATTAAAACACTTGTATATGACAGGCCATTTTTATTCACCCCAAAACCTGGCTGAAGATCTGGACAGAAATGAAATGAATGAATGACTCTTTCAGCAACAGGAAAATGTGATATTCCTAAACATCTCCCCAGATCACATATTCCCTGATACCTTATAGGTGAAAAAGTTGTTTGTTCTCCTTTGTTTTTTTTTTTGTAACTGGCAGAAAGTATATTGATTTCTAAAAGAAATAGAGCATTTCAGGTAACTGGATTTTTCAAAACCCAGTTGTGTATTTGAAAATAAGCAATGTTACCCAATTTGAGTCTCACTAACCTCTAGAGAGATGAGCCTTAGCTCTTAACTATTAACTACTATTTTTCTTGTAAACTTTTCCTTTCTAAAGAAACTGCAGGGACAGGTTGCAAATCCTGAGCAGTTTCATGAAGGATTTCTTGGTGCTTAATAAACCCACTCTTTTTAATATACACCACAACTTTTGATTTATCTGTTTCTTTTCTTTTCTTTTCTAAGTTTATTTAACTCCTGCATGTGATATGCAAGGAGACTCTGCATATCACACCCTGGCTCCATAGCCAATAACAATATTTTAAAACTAAATAAAAAAGAGACAGATGACCTCCTGACCCCAGGAAACAGGCCTGCAAAGCTGCAAGTATCTACTACACCCTGCCTGGGACAATTCCTTCATCCAAATGAACCACAAAGATCATACATGAGTAGCCTGGAAGGCACAAATTTATATGCACAAGCAAGCACACCAAAAATTCATTCAAAAATGCATATATAAACAACCAACAAGCGCTGAAATTGCCTGTATTTGATGGGAATCACAAAGCCATGTCCAGCTTTCTTAGCCTTTAAACTACTACTGTCAAATTACAGCAGCAATGTTGTCCCAGTAGAGAATTCACAACCAGTTAGGTTCTTCCCCCCCATTGCGAGCCCTTTGCCTTTCACTGAAACAAATAAATAACCTTGGACTTTTTTTTTTTTCTCCTCCTCTGGGAGCTGTTTGATGTCCCCTGAGGAAAAAACTAAATGAGAAAAATGACACTGTTAATAATGTGGCTGTTGAAATGCCTGTACTCTACTGTTAAAAAGTATGTATATATTGTCCCACTAAAGTGTGCCTCCATTTTGGGCACATTTACAAACTGTAGCTCTGAATCTGAACACCACCAGGGACAGATTCCTTCATCAAGGTTAGGAGCTTCCCATGTCTCTACAGAGATGAGGACAGTTCATGCAAAGAGAGTCTCAACTTTAGAAGACATTTGGTCTCCAGATTACAAAGTCAGCAGTTGCCTTGTAACTTTTGCATGATTTATTTTAAACTTTGAAAATCAAGGTAGTAGTTGCTTCACTTCATTCACAATACTACGGAAGTTATATACACTATCATATACAACTTCTTCTCTGACATTGAAAGCTGGAGTTATTGCTATTTTTCAAATTAGCTGACCTTTAAAGTAAAATTACACAACTGTTTTATTTCTACATGTAAATTGGCTTCCATTACCCATGCCTTTGTGACATAGGAAAACAGATCAGTTTTTAAAAAGAGACATTCAGAAAGCTCTGTTTAAAACAGCCAGCCAAGAGGTCTTTACAGCCCTATTAAGTATAAAAAGTGTATTGCAGACCAACTCATACTTTCTGCATCTCTTTTTCAAATATTTGCTTTGAAAACTGCTATTCTCTTTCAATATCAAAACAATACACAGCAAAGAAATTGTACATTTTAACTTGAAAGTTAAAGTTTAGGAAACGATTACATAATCACAAAGAGGAAACACAAAAAATAGGACTACACGACATATACATTTTTTTTCTACACGACATATACATTCAGTAAACGATCTGAATGTATCTAAAGTATTATAACGGCACAAGCTAATAAATTTCAAAGTAGTACTATTGGAAAGTTGTGTGCTGTCACAAGCTCTAAAAACAAAGTCACAGATACTTGTGATATCATGTTTGCTCAAAATTATACTTCTGCTCAGTCAGACTATATTAAAATTAAGTGGATGCTCATGTCTACTAAATAATGAAAAAATTATTTTGGACATCAAACAATGAAACTGTCACCATTTATTGTATGAAACACTCAGCTAATCAACTTCCTATTAAAATAGCTTTCAGCAATACTTGGCTTTAAAATTCATCAGGGCCAGTAAAAACCTTTTCCCAGTGCACAAGAATGCAGTCCCAAGCAAGGACGATAATTGCCGTTCTAATACTTTTATTGCCCAAGCACTTTTTCCTGTGCTCCCCATCACTTAAGCAGGAATCTGCAGTATATTGTATCAGTGAGCTGGAGTGCTTGACCTTTGCCCACATATGATTTAATAGGGACTTTTCAGCGCTGGAGCTTTCTCCATTTCTCATACCATTAAATGAAAACATCAAACTTCACATGTAAAACTGGAAACCACAACGTTTTTTGTTTCCCAACTCTTTGCAGTTTCTACTTAGGCTGCTTAAAGGTCAGCTTTTTTTGCCTCACAGTGCTCTTCTCGGTACCGCAAACGCTCTCCAAAGTCACACTGATTCTGATTTTGATTAAATCTTGAGCTCCTCAGTCATATACACACATGCACCCTGCTTATTTACACGTGCATTCTTTTCTAACCACATGAGCATGCCTGTATGACTTTCTGGATTTAGTCCATTTTAGAGCTCATTTAAATGTCTGTTCAAATATGGGTTCAAAAGCTAACTTTTTCCCGCCTGTTGGAAGTTAAAGTTACAAAGGATGGTGCTATAAGATCTGTTCAAAGAAAGTCGGAGTTAATCTTGTGTGTTTTGGCGCCTTTTCCCTGCCAGCTACTGTACTGGGGGGCGGGGAACGAGAAGGGGGACTGGAGATCTTGTCTGTCCCGTGTCAAGTTCAATGGCAGTTCTTCCAACCAGAGGAGAAGATGGCCATGTTCACAACCCTAATAATAATTCTGATCACGCCACTTCGGCATCTTGTGTCAAAGTCGAAACTGGCTTCCCCGCCCCCTTCAACCTGAAAGCTGCCAAGTCCTCACACACTCCACATTCAACCACAACTTAATGGATGGGATATTGTGCATTAAAATGTGTCCCAGACAAACTGGCGATGAGAGGACAAGGGAAAAATGAGACAGACAACAGAGAGAGAGAGAGAGACTTAGCCAGAGGTGAAAAAAAAAAATCCTAGAGCAAAACAGCAGGATGAGAGAAAAAAGTATTAACAGGAGTGGGAAGAAATCCATCATAATCTTTATTTAAGGAGGAAGAGAAGACAAGAGAAGGGTTAACATTGCCATGCCACAATTTGGGAGATAGGGCAGCGGGGGCGGGGACTAAACTTTGGTATGAATACTGTTTTTAAAGCTGCCACCACATCAATCAGAGCTAAGTTATACTTTCCTCACTTTAAAAATGTACTTTAAAGTGAGAATATGCAACAAAATTGTACCTTAAAATGAAGAATACTTCAAGAATAGAAAATGGGCGTGGAAATACAACTGAAGTATCATTTTTCCAGTAACTCTTTCTGACATGAAGGGGTAAGAGGAGAAGATAGGAGTTGAAACAGGGGAAAAATGCTAGATTCTGCACTGCTTGGACTCATAATATTATCCACTGATCCCCGCCATACAAGTACTGAAGTTTCCATGTATGCTTGAAAAATACATACATGCATTAGTTCTGCAACTCCAGCATTATAGCTCAACCTGGAAAGCAGAAATGAGCCTTAGGAAAGGGGTACAACAGTCACTTTACAACGCACAGAGGGTGAAAAAAATTGTGCCTGGGGTGGGGGTTCAAGGGACGAGAACAGACAAGCAGATAAAACGCATCATTTTAAAGCCACATACCATTGCACTGTATTGCATTAAATAAAAGAGATCTTGAGTCTGTCACAGAACCCTGGGCGGCTGACTTCACGTGTCTCTTGGGCTCAAATTTGTGGACTTTCTCAAGGATTATTGGTGTCGCTTTTTGTGTTTAGTTTGGAGGGGGGAAAAAAGCAATCCAGGAGTAGTCTTACATTTTTTTTTTAATTACGACTTCTGCCCTGCCACAATTCTTGGCCCGAGAAGAAAAAGCGATCCAAGTCAAGTCTACTAGCAGGCATAGCAGGCAGCCTCAGTCTGGATATCCAGTTTTTCTTCCTCTCACTTGCAGACGACTTTCTCGTGGTTGACTTGAACACCGTCCAGGGTGTGCGTGTGTGTGTGTGCGTGTGTATGTGTGTTCGGCTTTATTGTTTTAGCGGAGCGGCTGAAGAGGTGGGGGCTGCGCAGGGCAGATGCGGCCGCGGGGTCGCGCGCTCGCCCCCTCCCCGCCCTGGGATTGGCCTTGGCCGGCGGCGGGGCTGCCCAGAACAGCCACC
>NW_006203092.1:894076-894366 GCF_000334495.1 Tupaia belangeri chinensis | reverse complement strand
TGGGCGGAAGAGGGGCGGGCTGCGCAGGGCAGATGCGGCCGCGGGGTCGCGCGCTCGCCCCCTCCCCGCCCGGGGATTGGCCTTGGCCGGCGGCGGGGCTGCCCAGAACAGCCACCCAGCCGCGCGCACCCTTCCGCGCCCGGCCGCGCTCCTCCCGCCGCCTAGCTTGCTTTCTCTTTCTCCAGCTCGCCGCCAGCCCCGGCCCGCCCCGCCCCGGCCGGCCGGGCGGGCGGGAAGCGCAGCTCTTCGCTTCCGCCTGGCGGCGGGAAGGACAGAGAAAAGAACAGCCG
>NW_006203092.1:867225-894012 GCF_000334495.1 Tupaia belangeri chinensis | reverse complement strand
TTGCCGGCCTGGGCGGCGCGGGCGCCCCTCGCGAGCGTGCGCGTGTGGGTGGGTGGATGGGTGCGTTGGGGGGCGCCGGGTCTTTGTGCCACCGGGTGGGGCCGGAGAGCGGCTAAGGCGTGCCTGTCTGGGGGTGCTGCCCGGCTCCGCGCGCCTTTGTGCTCGCGGACTGGGTGTCTGCCGCGCGGGGGTTCCCTCCGTGGGCTTGCAGGAGAAGGAACCCGGCCCGGCCGCGCACAGACGCTTTAAAACAATAATAGCGAAGAGTGAGAACTCGCCCCTGCTTCCCGCCACGTTGTTGGGCTCAACTTCGCCAGGCCACGTTTGTTTCTGTGTAAAGAGAGTCTTGAAATATTCCTATCATTAAAAGCAAGCGACCATAAAGAGAGCACTTTGACTTCTATTTATAAGCAGCCATGTGACTGTCAAAAACAAGTAATTCAGCTGGAAGAAGAACCAGCTAACGCCAAAGAATCATACCACCTTTAGGTCCTCATAAGTAAACACTCTAGGAGATTTTTGGTTGTAAACTAGCCTTCCCAATTAAAGCAGTTTTGCTTTGGAAAGTTACGTATATATAATTTTATTGTTACACTTTTCTAAGTTTTTACGTGATCCAGTTATTTTCATTTTAAGTATCTGGAGCTGTGTGGTAAAATAATGCTTAACAGTTAAAACTAAGTTGTATAATTCTGATTTAAGATTAAAGTATTAAAAGTAAAAATATTACACTTGCCCTAAACTTACTTACTAACCGATGTGTTTAGAAAAGATTTTATTACAGAGATCCTAACTAATTATGTAATTGCACAACAGACAACAATAGCTTTAAATATCTTCTAAAAACCCTGTTCAATTATGTGATTACCAGTGCGACTGGAATAACTCCCTATGAATTGTACTTATCTCGCTACTAAATGTGAGCATGTCAGTATTTTAATCCCAATTGTGTTTACCCTCAAAGTCCTAGAGAACTTAAACAATATTGTTCAGATTTGGGGTTTCTACAACACACATTATAAAACAAAGAACACATTTGGCTTCATTACCAAAAATAAATAAATAAAAAGTTTTTTTTCTCATATATACACAAAATTGTAAAGATGTGTGGTTGTATGTGAATAAGCGAGATCTTCAAAAACGTCATAAGAAATGTGCATTGTGAAAAAAACTGCATGGATTTCAAAATTTTTACACCAAAATAAATTTCATTTTCCACGAACTTTTTGAATTCTTCCTAGTATGTATTTTCAATGATAGTAAGTGAAAAACTAAAAGTCCAAATACACTTTTTAAAATGCCCAACTTAGGAAGAAGTTGTTAAACTCCAAATTTAATGGCTCCCAATTCCCCTCCAAAAAAACTGACATGGTATATATTTATACAGCTATATAGTTTGGGAAGGGGAGATAAGTGATTGGGATTTAAGGGAAACACACACACACATCTCCATACTCTGCTATAACTTCCCAAGAAAAATTAATTTTTAACATCTTTCTTGTTCCAAGATAGTAATTTTCACCCTTCAGATAGCATTGTTATAATTCAGTCTACCCAGTCAATTCAAGTGGGTAACAAACTGATCTGTTTCCATTCTAGGATTTCCCCATAGTAGTTTCATGGTCAAGGAAATCATATTTAGTACTAAGGAGCCACACATAAAATATGAAAATTTGGTACAGCTTAATTAAAAATATATTTAAGGTGGTGTGAGGACATGTTTTTACATGTCAGTCAGTGTTATCACATAAACTTTGGTCACTGTGCCACAGCAAGTGTTCTTGCTTGCTATGGTTTAAAATCCATAACAGAATTACCCATCTCAACATCTGCTTCACACAAAGGAAAAATGACATTATGGAGAAAATCTAGTTTAGTTTAGGAAATATCATGAGACACAGAACAGATAAAGAATAGAGAAGGAGAGAGAAAAGTATTTCCTCCATTCTTGTGATGACTTAGAGGAGTCTAGAGTTTGTGTCACCTGTCAGAGGATTTCTTCCTAAGCATATTATTTAGTAATAAAATGTACCATTGCATGTCATGTTCAGGCGTTCATAGATTATCTTTTTTTATTTGCATGTCATTTGTTTCTTTTGACATGTGAAGCTTACAAGAATACTTATTCCTATACCAATCACTCTTCTGTCAAATATGTACGCATATCATCATCAGGTGATTCCCACGGTTTATAAAATAAGGAGACTGAGTTTCAAGCATGTCTTATAAGAATCCATGTTGCTAATTTGTACTCACTTCATCGCATTGTTGCATCTAAATTTTTAATTGGCAAATGATCACAGTCATCTTGTCTGGAGTATCCACTGATGTTCTGGTTTTCCTATTTTGCGATGTACGTAAATACGGAGAAATTAGGGAGTGTTTTAAAATAGATGGTTCTTTTTTAATTAAAATGATCTTGGCTAAGAACCTTTCCAAGAATATAATTAGGATTCAAGACTTTTTATATTCAACTTTTATTGGAAATTATAACTAATTATTTGGTTTTTTAAAAATAAGCACTGTCCAACACTATTTAAACATTTTGAAACTCTGGCCCATCTAACTGATTTGAGTCCAATGTAAAAGGTATTTTATCTACCTTAAGTTGCCGCAGAGTTCATTCCATAGAACTTACCAGAAGCTTTGAAAGTACACTGACTCTTTAGAATTTCTGGTTCTTCCTACAGCCACTTAACTGGTAATGCAGTTTTTTGTATGCTTTCTTCAAATTAAGAATTTTTTTAATGTACTACCAACATCTGTGTGTGTTTATCTTTGAGAATAATCACTATATAATTATTTCTAAAAGGCATGCGTTATTACAATGCTTTATGCCATCATTGAAGTAATTCCTCTACCCCATCTAAACCAGTAATTTTCAGTCATTACCCCAAAGGTGTTTATTTTGAGTTACTTTTTTATTACTCAAAAATATAGTAAGTATGTTTTTATTTCTATCATACTTATATTATTAGAGAGTACACACTGATTTATTAGATTATTACATTTAGTTCATTATACCAGAATTTGTGCAAATGTAACATATATAATAAAGTTTGTGGAATAATTAAGACTCAATAATAAATAAAGCATCCGCTATGTTTTAAAACAGTTGGATAGTTATTTTTAGAAAAAAATATATATGAAGTATAAACCTGGGTAAACATTTATATTTCTTATCGTCTCCAGGCAGTAGTATCAGTTATGTCTTAATTATTTAAAAATATAGAGAGAGGCTTAAATTAGGACATTTATAAGCTACCAAATGTTGGCATTTTGTTGTCGTTCAAAAGATATCTCCATTCAACTTTTATTAGAGACAGGAAAATGCATATCTAGTGTATTGACCTGTGAAAGTTAAATGCAACCATAATAATATTGAGTAAATCCTGGTAACTATTTTGATCTTTTTTTTTCTTTTTTTTTTTTTTTTTGCTTATAGCTGTTTTAGCTGTAATCCGTTATACCTTATTTAGACATTGTAAAACAAACACAATGTCTTCCCCCCAAGACTTAGTTGCTCATCATAGAGTTGTATCTGTGGAAAAGATTGAGATTACCAGATAGCTTCTTGCAATGGAGGTGAAACTCCATACTGCACAGGAAAGACACACCAGGTCATTTTCTAGCCATTGAGTATATGGGTATAAAAATAAATACACGCAGGCAGTGTTCCTTCTTTCACTAACTGCACGCTGCACCTGTGCACACATAGATCTGATGACATCTGCTAACATAATAAATCTCAAGTGGTTTGTGGTGTCATCAAAAACCTGAGATGGTGGTATGGCTCACAGCCTTACTAACCCCAGGCTATGGCCTTGTTAAATTTCACAGGCTAAATAGAGACAGACTCAGACTCATTCCATACAACAACCAGAGGTTTTCAAGAGTAGGTTAAGGTGGTTTACCAAAAAAAAAAAAAAAAAGGCCTACAGTTATGACTCAATATGTGAAAAATATGTGAAAAATCTGCTCTGTGATTCAATGGTGGTAAATCAAGGATGTCCCTAGCTTCAAAAAAATAAAATTGTTATTGCAATGGTTATGAATTCTGAATTTGAAGTACCAACCATTTCTTAGCCTACTTAGGTTTTTGAGATTTACTTGAAAATTAAAAAGCTATGAGCAATTAAATCTTCATATCTTTCTTACTCACACTTTTATATGACTTAATTTTCAACCATCAAAATGCCCATAAAAAGAAAACAATAAATTTGAATCCATTTCAGCTGTAATGCTGAGCAAAGAAAAAGCAAGTGTTTTCTCCAAAAAATTTCAGGATATTTTATGCCATATGTAACATTTCTGAAACAACAGAATTACTAAGGTATTTTTTTAAACCATTTTCCAAAAAACAGAGGCATCTGGCAATGCAGAAACTAGTGAGGCAACAGGATGTAAGGAAGCGTTAGACAGTCTCCCCGATGGATTGATCGATTGATCGTTCAGTATAGTCCTGGCAAAGGACCACCCTTCCTTTTGCAAAGTAGGCCACTTTCAACAAGAAGTCAATGTCAAGCATCTGTATTCCAATCCTGTGGCCAATCATCCCCAGCGTCACAGATTCCTCTTGGCATATCTAGAACATGTCATTATCATTTAAAGTTGCCCATTACTAAAGAAGTTTAAGTAACCACAATTTGTGCCTTTATTCCATAGCTAAATAATCCTAGGTACAACCCAGGAAGGAGAATACACTCCGTCTACAAACATGCATTGCATGCTTAGTAGGTGGCCAGACTTCAGACTATAAGCTGTTGGACAGGGATGGATAGGTTTTTCAGCCTCTCCATTTGCATTTATGATACAAAAGCCTTTTTTTTTTGTGCTAATATACTCCAAATTTATTTAGAAAAGAGTAACCTTCCCATTGGGGTATTTTGAAAACCTTCAAATAAACACAGTAAATAACAACCCTTGGTTTTCTGCTCACTTTACAGGCAGTTGATGTGGGTTTGTAGAATGAAAATAGTGTTAATAGAAACCAAAGAAAAATGTAATTAAGGATGGTAAGTCATTTGCCCTTCTCCACCCCATCTAACCAACTAAAACAAAATAAAACAAAACCTTCGTATGATATATTCAGAAGCCAAACTAATAAAGTTGGGGAATTTTTGATACCCCATGCTTCATGACGTGCTAAGTATTTTTATAGGCAACAGGCAGAGAGAGAGAGAGAGAGAGAGGAGAGGAGAGCCGTGTTAGGTAGAAACTTCTGGCCCATAGGTTTTACTTAACATGTCGCTAGTATTGCCTTCTTTCACCAGCCTTCATTCCACCATGATTGACAAGCAAATACAGAGGCCGGAGTAGAAATACAAGTTTCAAGAATTCACCTAATATCATTACTTCTCCCTTTTTCTCTTCATATCTAGCATTGTCCTGAGCTGCCCTTAATATATATTTTACCATTATCTTTAGAAAGATTTTTGTTATAAAAACAATAACAGAAACACTATGAATATAACAATTGTTTCTAGTATATAATCAATAAAGTAAAAAAGACATCCACCTACAGCACCATCACACACACACACGCACACACACACAACTGTTTCATCTGATATTTGCTTCTGTAAATATATGCCGTTTACATAGTTATAATCGTAAAGTAGGTAGGATTTTGATTCTGTAACTTTTCCACTTAATCTTCTATTTGCATTGTCAGTATTAGTGAATAATTACAAAATTGTAAAATGGTAAAGCTGGAAGAGATTTTTTAAGACCTCTAGATATAAGATAACTAGCAACAGTTTTCCATTTTTCCCTCCCAAATATTTAATGTTGGGATTCTTTGTCAGTAATTAAAATAGGGAAACCGTACATAAAGATTGAGATATCCTGCTTCTCTTGTAAAAGTGGAAGATGAGACATTTTTTTAAAAAGTGTTACACTACACCACTAGTTTGGAGCAGAGCAGCTGCTGCCCCCTTTAGATGGACCTTGGTCTCCACAGTCCCCATCACTCCGTGGTACCACACTGGCCTGCTTTCCTCGTTTAGGTTGTCCACTTGCCTCTCATACCTGTGAATTTACAGTCCTTCATCTAGACCAAATGCTCTTCCTACAGATGAAAAATAAAAACAAATTTCGGAGAGGTAACGTGACTTCCTTATGGCTGCCATGCCAGCTGGTAGCTGTGCCAACTTCATCAAGGAGGCATCCTGACTCGAAACAAGTGCTCTTTGTATGAATGCTTATTTCGGAGCATGGGGGAAGTGGGTTCCATGCGCCGGTCTGAGCAGCTTCACCAGAACTACCATGGCCACAAGCTCCATTACAGAGTGAAATGTCCCAGGATAGCCATTTGCACTCTTTGTGCTCCAAGTCTTTATTAGTATTCGATGCCACAGCTAGATACCTGACCATCCATCATTCTGGGATTCACTCTCTGAAGTTGTTCCTCTCTTACATTGAAAAAAAAAAAAAAGAAAGAAAGAAAGAAAGAAAGCAAGCAAGCAAGCAAGCAAGCAGTAAAAGAGGATGATCACTTTCTAAAGACCATATCAAATCTGTTCTATTTGATAAAGAACCTAGGTAAGGAGTTAAATGTAATATCCCTATCAGACCTACCTCTACAGATGTGATGTGCCAATCCCTCACGCACAATCACCATCCTAGAAAATATAAAACTCCTATCTCTCCATAGAGACCATATTTTCCAGTCACTAAATCAGGACACACGGTGGAACCACAAACCCTTTTTTTTTATAAATTTGAGATTTTGAAGTTTTACAATAGTTTTTTTAAGTCATTGTTAGCTATAGTTTAATAAATGGGCTTTATTAAAAATAATAAATGTGTATCATCTAAGAATACCTAAATTTATATATCTATGTGGTACGACTCAGAAATTTGCCTAGAAAATGGGATTTGATGATGATTCCTGCCGCTTCGCTATGGCCATGAAGAGTAAATAATTGAGAAGCTCGTGCATTATGTACGTGTTGAGTCTACAGTTACCCTCCTAGCAGGCCAAGAAGTCCATATTCAGTAGTCTCCAGGCTCATTCTCAGACCTGGTCTTAATGGCCCTCATGCTGATCAAAGCACCATCTTAGGTGGGCTAAGCAGCACTCTGCTCCATATTGAGCCCAGATTCTTTGTACTTAGTGCCCTCAAGGTCCACAAAGCAGGCTTATTTGGGAGCAGTTTAAGGGAACTACCTACAGATTGGACCTTCACCTTTGCTGTGGCCAATTTAGGGCAATAGCAGCACCTTAATTAAGACCTCCCCAGGGCAATGGTTTTTCCCATCCTTAGGTTAAAAGGAGTGTCATGACAAATGATAATAATTACCATTTACTGAAGTCTAACTATTCCCCCCCTTTGTGTTTAATATATCACATATATTATCTCAGCTCTTTTAAAGATGAGGAGCTTGAGGCTCAGAGAGGTTAAATATCAAGTGAAGGTCACGGTGCTCAGAATCCAGGTCTTTCTAATTCCAAAGCCCATGGCTGTGCACAGCAGTGCATGCAGCAAGGACATGGTCTGCAGGACTGCAGCCACCAGGTGAATGTCCCCTTCACAGGACTTGCCTTGGGAGGCTTTCCACCATGCCTCAAAGCAATTTTATCACTCTTCTTTTGAAATCGCTTTTAGAACCTCAGGCACATTCTTTTAAATATTATCAATGGGGTAGATCTTCCTCTTTTGAATGTGGGTTTGAGTTTTGGATAGAGCCATGATTCATTCAATGCCCTGTGGTGATTAAAGAACTTATTGAGCCGGGTAGACCAGTTTGGGTCGAAAAGGAGGCACGACAGACTGTAACAAGACTATTTTCATTCTCCAGTATGTTCTGAAACTAATGAAATAGAGGCTTTCCACTTGGACTTAGAGGCACTGGTGATTTGGGTTCAAATTCTGACTTGATCAGCCCAAAGCCAGTGTGGTTGCTTGAGGATCAAACATTTTTATTTTGTCCAATGATATCAAAATGTTTCTGAAACATGGTCCTTTCTCATTAAGTATTTCCTGAATATGACTATCAGATTACTTGTCTCAGAACGGATGAGTATCAGTTCTCATCCTTCAAAGGTAATGAGAAGTGATAAACAAGTCAGTAAGATCTGCAGCCATGACCAGACCCTAAGGTCCCTCTGAGGGTCAGTGGGCATGGCACATAGCATTTTTTATTCATTTATTTATTATTTTTAAAGAATTGTTTTATTTAATTTTATTTATTTATTTTTATTCCACCATAGAGGGACAGAGAGAGAGAGGGAAAGTGAAAAAGCAAGCCACCAGGTCTGGGACTTAAACTGCAGTCAGCCATGGGGAGTCAAGCACCCTTAATCACCATACCACCTGCCGGCCCCTAGTATTTTTTTTATTATTAAAAGTCTAATTATTTTTAAAGAATTGTTTTATTTAATTTTATTTATTTATTTTTATTCCACCATAGAGGGACAGAGAGAGAGAGGGAAAGTGAAAAAGCAAGCCACCAGGTCTGGGACTTAAACTGCAGTCAGCCATGGGGAGTCAAGCACCCTTAATCACCATACCACCTGCCGGCCCCTAGTATTTTTTTTATTATTAAAAGTCTAGAAGGGGGACCAGCATTTAGCGTAATGGCTATATCACTGAACTCCCATATAGTCAACTGTGGTTCGAGTCCTGAATACAGTGGCTTAAACTCACTCCAGGAGCATGTGCATGCGTGTCCAAGATTCTGAAAGGAGAATGGAGGAAAAGGGACTGCGGCATGGTCATCCATCCTGGAGGGTGATTTCTCACTTTCTGTCTCTTTGTCTCTCTCGGTCTTTCTGGTGAGCACACCACGGGCCCTATATAAAAAACCCCTCAAAAAAAAAAAAAAAAAAAAAAAAGTCTAGAGGATTTTGATTGGTCCCATTACCTAGTGTTAAGGGAGCCAGATCCCACATAGCTGATTGCTGTTCAAATTGCATCCCTGGAGGTTTGAAAAAAAATAAGCCAAGGGCTGGCAAGTGGCGTGGTGGTTAAGGGCGCTGGACTCCCACATGGCTGACCATGGTTCGAATCCTGGACCTGGTGGCTTGCTTTCTCACTTTCTTCCTCTCTGTCCCGCTCTGGTCAAATTAAAATAATAAATAAAGTTAAATAAAATAATTATTTTAAAAAAAGAAAGAAAAAATAAGCCAGGTACATAAGGGAAAGTACTCCAAATCCCGAAAGTTTAGTTAGAGAAATAGAGAAGGGAATGCAGTGTGACCAAGCTCCAATGGAGGGTGCTTTCTCCTGTCATCTCACTGTCTGGTGAAGGCCTACTCCTAAAAACTAAAAAACAAAACAAAACAAAAAACATGACCACTTGCACTAGTTCCATGATGCTGAGAGTGGGTTTAGAGGAGGCTATGTTGTGGTTGAAAGTTTCTAGGGACAGATTCTACCTCAAGTTCACTCCTACGTTTTTCCTGGAAAGGTAGGACATTTATTAGCATTTAAGCAAGTGCCCCTTTGCAAACATTTATGAAATACCTGCCCCATACTAGGCCCTGTGCTCCAGGTGGGACAGGAGCAGTGAGGATATGTCCAAAAGATTAGTTTATGCAGGCATGGAGCCATGCTCCCCGAATGATATGAATAGGAGCATCTCATGAACCAGTGACATGGTGTTAGTCACCTGTTGAAAAAAATGTCATTCCCTTAGTCAACAAATTAGCATGTACTATGCCCAGGAGATAGAGTGGGAACAAAACGTGTATTCTAACCCAGAGGAAAGACACCTCAGAGAGAAGGAGAAAGTAGTATACGGGGACAGCTAACAACACAGAATTTGTATGCTGCTGTGAGTCCATGAGCTTGCCAGACTGTCCAGTTAGGCCAGAAGGTTGCTCTGAGAATCCTAGGAACCTTGCAGGAAGGTGTTTATCAAAAGAAGAAAAAGACGAGTGAAAGCTTTGGGCCACTAGAGTCACTTGCGGGGAGCTTGAGAGTGTCTAGAAGAGGCAGCAGCCATGAAGGGGAGCTGCTGTGGTGCTTTGGCAACTGATCTAGAATTGCCTTTGCCCTCGCCAGGCTGCACGTGCAATCCTGAATCCTTTGAGTAATGCTTTCTCTTTCAAGCTAGCTTATATTTACTTTCATGTTATAACATGTAATAATCATCTAACTCATTTCCTCCTTCTAAAAATCTTACAATACAGGTGCAAGAGTCTTCATTTTACAGATGAGAAATCTGCAGTGCACAAAGAGTAAATAATTCCTTCAAAGGCAAGAGCTCTCACATGTCAGAAGCGGGATTTAAACTTAAGCACTGTGGCTCTAGCTTGGCTCTTAACCATGCATTATATGCAATCTTTTTCTTCACTTCCATATTCCCTTCCTCCTCCCCATCACTCACTAGAACAGCTATGCCCACCGATGAAATCTCTCCGAACTTTAGAGTTCATTCTAGGCCCCACAATTCCAGAATGGGGAAGTATAATTGGGGGCAACTTTGTCACAACTGTAGCACAACTATACAACATGAAATGGTAATCAAGACTTAATCTCTAAAGAGAAAAAAGGCACCTCAGCAGCCTTGACCTAAGTCTGTAGACTGCTAAAAAGTGAGACCTATGTGACTTTCTCTCTCTACCTGTGCTTTAAAATAAAAAAAAAAAAAAATCATTGTGCAGTTATTCAATGGAATATTATGTAGCAATGAAAAGAATAGTCTTTGGCATAGTATGTTATAGAGAAGTGCATATCCTAAGTGTGCATCTAGATATATTATCCCTGTCACCACCGTCATACTAAGAAATGAAACTTGGCCAGCTAGCAGCCACATTCCACTCTCTGACAATTACTATTCCCACTGTTGTTCCCAAAGTTAATTAACCACTGTTCTGCTTCCTAACAATACCAACTTTTACTACCTGATTTTGAATTTTATATAAGGGGATGCATACAATAATTACTCTTTTATATCTTCATTAGTTTGTTCAACATTTCATATGAGATTCCTTCCTGCTGTTGCAGATTCAGTAGGATTTTTCCCCCCACATTGCAGTATGGAATTATACTTTTGTGTGCAGCACAATTTATCTGTTCTGTACTTGGCAACCCCTAGGTTATTTCCAGTGTGGAGCCAATATAAATAATAGCGATATGAACATTCTTCTACATGTTTTCTGGCATACATATTGATGCATTCTCTTGGAGCATAAATATGAATAGAATTTCTGGGTTATGAAGTATACTTATGGCAAATTGTAGTAGGTAATGCCAAATAGATTTCCAAAGAAGTTGTCCTAACTTACACTCACAACTAGCAGTGTATGAGTCCCAGAAGTTTTGCAATCTTCACCAACGCCTTCTATAATTAGCCTTTTTATTATTTATTTATTTGTTTGTTTGTTTGTTTGTTTATGATGTATCAGGATATCTCAATGTATGGTTCATTTGTCTGTTTGTTTGTTTGAGAGAGACAGAGAACTATGGGCAGAAAATAGGCACTCTTTACAGGGTGTGGTTACACCAGGAACCCCATCCCTCCCAGCCTTCCAGCCAACTAGGATCATGGGCAAGCATGTGCTCCTGGAGTGTTTCAGATGGACACGGGATCCAAACTACAGTCTCCCATGTTCTCCAGTACTATTACCCTACTGCCTGTACCACTGCACTGGGCTTGATATTGTTTGAATTTGTATTTTCCATATGACCAAAGATGTTGAACTCCATTTCATTTCTTTTTTGGCTGTTTGAATATCCTCTTTAGTAAGATGTCTATTGGGGGCCAGCAGGTGGCATGGTGGTTAGGGGTGTTAGACTCCCACATGGCTGACCATGGTTCAAGTCCCAATCCAGTGGTTTGTTTTCTCACTCTCTCTCTCTCTTACTCTGTCCCTCTCTAGTCAAATTAAAATAAAAATGAAGTTAATAAAGTAATTTTTAAAAATTGTCTATTGAACTATTTGGCCCAGTTTTAGCTGGCTCTTCTTTTTCTTATTGATTTGTAGTTCTTTTTATATTCTGGATATGAGCTTGTTGCCAATTATATTTGCTGAAGATCTTTCTTCCCACTTTGGGGCCTGCAAGTTCACTATTAATGTAACATTTTGTAGTTAAAAAACAAAACAAGGGGCCAGCAGGAGGCATGGTG
The DNA here is from genome assembly GCF_000334495.1 of Tupaia belangeri chinensis. NCBI lineage: Eukaryota > Metazoa > Chordata > Mammalia > Scandentia > Tupaiidae > Tupaia > Tupaia belangeri. Next base: position 881,934 of record NW_006203092.1, on the reverse strand, counting down.
GTTAAGGGTGCTGGACTTCCACATGGCCAACCATGGTTCAACTCCCAGAACTGGTGGCTTACTTTCTTACTTTCTCCCTCTTGCTCTTGCTCTGTGCCTCTCTGGTCAAATATAAATAAGTAAATAAATAAATAAAACAATTATTTAAAAACAAAACAACAAACAAACATTGAGGTTTAAGTGCCATACATTAAACTACACATGTTTAAATTGTACAATTTTGTACAAGTGCATGAGTTTTGACAAATGTATATACTCAGGAAACCATCACCACAGTCAAGATAAATAACATTTCCTTTTTTTAATGATTTATTTAATTTTATTTATTCATTCATTTATTTTTAGTTTGACCAGAGTGTAGTTCTTTTTATATTCTGGATATGAGCTTGTTGCCAATTATATTTGCTGAAGATCTTTCTTCCCACTTTGGGGCCTGCAAGTTCACTATTAATGTAACATTTTGTAGTTAAAAAACAAAACAAGGGGCCAGCAGGAGGCATGGTGGTTAAGGGTGCTGGACTTCCACATGGCCAACCATGGTTCAACTCCCAGAACTGGTGGCTTACTTTCTTACTTTCTCCCTCTTGCTCTTGCTCTGTGCCTCTCTGGTCAAATATAAATAAGTAAATAAATAAATAAAACAATTATTTAAAAACAAAACAACAAACAAACATTGAGGTTTAAGTGCCATACATTAAACTACACATGTTTAAATTGTACAATTTTGTACAAGTGCATGAGTTTTGACAAATGTATATACTCAGGAAACCATCACCACAGTCAAGATAAATAACATTTCCTTTTTTTAATGATTTATTTAATTTTATTTATTCATTCATTTATTTTTAGTTTGACCAGAGAGACACAGAGAAAGAAAGAGGGAAAGTGAGAAAGCAAGCTGCCAGGTCTGAGACTTGAACCATGGTCAGCCATGTGGGAGTGTCCAGCACCTTAACCACCACGCCACCTGCTGATCCCAAGATAAATAACATTTCTATCATCTCCAAATCTTTTGTCTGTGTGTGTGTGTGTGCGCGCGCGCTTCTTGGTAATCCTTTGCTCCTATCACTCCTCCCTTACAACCACTGGTCTGCTTTCTATCATTATTACTTGGTTGCCATTTTCTAAAATGTTATAGAAACTGAATCACACAGCATGCTCTATTTTTAGTCTGGTTTCTTTCATTCAGCAACATTATTTTGATATTTATCCATGTTTCTGTTCACTTCTTTTTATTACTAAGTAGTATTCTACTGTATAGCAGAATAGAATTTATCTGTTACTTATTGATTGGCAATAAAGTAGTTTCTAGCTCGACTATTACAAATAAGACTGCTATGAACGTTTAGGTATAAGTCTGTATGGACATATGCTTTCATTTCTCTCAGGTAAATACCTAGGAACAGGATATCTTAACATATGGTAGGTATCTGTCTAACTTTTCAGGAAAGCATCAAACTGCTTTTCAAAGGTGTTCCTACGATTTCACGATTCTTTTTATTTCTTTTTAAGAATTATCTATTTATTTAATTTTATTTGTTATTATTATTTATTTATGTCTTATTTATGCTTTAATTTGACCACAGAGAGAGAGAGAGAAAGGCAAAGTGAGAAAGCAAGCCACCAAGTCCAGGACTTGAACCATGGTCAGCTATGTGGGAATCCAATGCCTTAACCACCACATCACCTGCCAGCCCTACCATTTCACAATTCTACCAGCAATGCATAATTTTAGTTTATTCACATCCTCATCAATATTTAGTACAGTCAACTGCTTTTATTTTTAGCTATTCTGATAGGTGTGTAATATGCCTTATGTTCATTGTAGTATTTGTTTCCGTAATGACCAGTAGCGTTGAATATCTTTTTAAGTGCCTAATTGCCATTCCCATATCTTCTGGTGAAGTGACTCAAATAATATTTCCACTTAAAAATTGAGTTGTTTGATTATTGTTGAGTTTTTAAAGGTTTTTGTGTTTTTTTGTTTTCTGGTTTTTGTATGCTGTGGATACAAAGCCTTTATCAGATGTGATTTGCAATATTTTCCTCCACAGTGTGTTTTTGATTTTTATTTCCTTAACACTATCTTTTGAAGAATAGAATTTCAAAATACTGATGAACTCATAATTACAGATTGTGCTTTTGGTTTCACATCTAAGACAGTTGTCTAATCCAACATCATAAAATTTTTCTCTTCATATTTTCTTTTGGAATTTTTGTAATTTACATTTTTACATTGAGATCTATCATTCATTTTAAGTTAAATTTTAGATTTAGTGCAAAGTATAGATTGAAATTCATTTTTTAAAAGAATATTTATTTTTCATTTTTATAATTTTTTTGCCAGAGAAAGAGAGAGAGAGAGCAAGCCGCAAGATCCAGGACTCGAACCACAGGCAGCCATGTGGGAATTCCAGTGCCTTAACCACCATACCACCTGCTGGCCCCAGAAATTCATTATTTTTTAATGGATATCCAATTATTTTAGCATCATGTATTAAAAAGACTACCTTTTTTCCCACTGAATTTTCTTTATAACTTTGTTAAGAGTCAGTTATCCATGTATATGTAGGTCTATTTCAGTATTCTCTATCTCTATTCTTCTCTTTTAAAAATGTTTTTCTAGGGATCAGCAGTTGGCGTAATGGCTGTGTCGCTAGACTCCCATGTAGTCGACCGCGGTTCGCATCCCAGACCCGGTCGCTTGAAAGTCACGCCGGGCGCGTGTGCGTGCGTGCCCAAGATCCTGAGAGGAGAAGGGAGGAGAAGGGATTGTGGCGTGGCCATCCCCCCTTGGGGGTGATTTCTCACATTCTGTCTCTCTGTCTCTCTCTGTCTGGCTGGCAAGCGCACATGCCCTATAGCAAAAACCTCTCAAAAAAAAAATTTTTTTTTTCTATAGGGCACATGTGCACAATGGAGTGAGACAAAGAGAGAAAGAAAGTGAGACCCCTCCCTCCCCCCTAGGGAGGATAGTCAAGCCTCAATTCCTTGTCCTCCATACTCCCCTTGGGATTTTGGGCATGTACACACGTGCTCAACATGTTTTCAAGTTGCTGGTCCGGGAGGCAAAGTGTGCAGTGGGCCATGTGGTCCAGTGCCTTAATCTCCATGCCACCCGCTGGCCCTGTACTCTCTATTCTGTTTCATTAATCTATTTGTCTGTGTAGATTACAACACCATGCTTCCCCAGTTACTATAGCATTGTTATAAGTGTTGAAATTGCTCAGTATCAGTACTCTAAGTTTGTTCTGTGTAATACTGTCTTTCATTGAACTCTTCTGGTGTCTTGTTTTATTTTAAACTTATTTTCTACAAGAAATCTAGAATCTGTTCAAACAGATACTCTTAAACTTGGAGCGGAAACACCTGTGGAATTTAATTCTTTCATTCTTTGGGCCTGAAAGTCAGTTTTGTTCAAAGGCTTTTTTTTTTTTTTTTTTTTTTTTTTTTTATGCATGAACCCCAAAGAGACTACAACTGTGGTAGTATTAAGCCAGATAATCATCAGCTTTTATGTTAATTGACAACTAGGTGAGAATCTGACCTTTTGGAAAGAAACTTCAGATTGACCTCTTGCTAGTAGGAAAATTCAAGTGGAAGGTGGAAGGGAAGGGACTCCATGAGATTATCAGGCATTGTGTTAAGTATGTTGTACATAGCAAACTTATTTTACCTCTGATACTTGTCATTTCACTCCTAGGGATATGCTCTAGAGCATATGTCAGCAGACCTCTGTAAAGGACCAGATATGTTAGGTGGAATCGGCTTCATGGGCATGGACCTATCCAGTTGCAGAGTCCATACTTAGTAAGCTCCCCTGGTTGGTTTAATGCTCTATAGTCAGTATTAAGATTCTTGATAGTTTTGGGGTTTGTTTTGCTCTGTTTTTCATAATAGACCCTGAATTTTCACTTTAAATTAGGCATTATGTAATCAGTCCAGATTTTAGGTTTTGCAAGGCCCATGTAGTCTCTGTTGCAGTTGTTTAATTCTACTAATGTTACACAAAATGAACGTATAGACAATGTATAAACCATGAGCCTGGCTGTTCCTTAATAAAACTTTCTTGGGACCAGCATGTAGTATGGTAGTTAAAGGCACTGGATTCCCACATGGTCGACTGCAGTTTGAGTCTGGAGCTGGTGGCTTGCTTCCTCACTCTCCCTTTCTTTCTTTCTCTCTCTCTGTCTCTGTCAGATCAAAAATAAATAATAATAATAATAATAACAAATGGAATTAAATAAATAAATAATTGTTTTTAAAAATAAAATTTCTTTACAAACATTAATACTTCAATTTCATAAAATTTTGACATGTCATGAGATATTCTTCTTTTGTTTTTCCCAACCATCTAAAAATGTAAACACCATTCTTGGCTCTTGAACCATTCCAAAACAGTCAGTGGGTTCTATTGAGCCAGTGGGTGTAACTTTCTGGCCCCTTCCCTAGGGAAACTACTGCACATGTGCCATAGGTGACGTACAAGAAGTTCACAGCAGAATTGTTCACAAGTGCTCCAAAGGGAAAACAACCAAAGTTCCCTCAACGGGAAAAGGGATGAATACATTGCAGTTTATTTATATACAACATACGGCTGAAAGAAAGAGCAAGTCATAAAAATACATGTAGTATGATTTTATTTATATAAAGTTCAAAAACAGGCATGTAGAAGGGTCGAAACCAAAATGAAAAAAAATAAAAGCAAGGAAACAATCATAAGAAACATCATGGTAATGGTCACCTCTTGGATGAGGAACATGACTGAGAGGAGGATTCTTGGTCCCGGCAGTGTTGTATTTCTTATCTTGAGTCATGATTACATTGATGTTTGCTCTCTATTTATTCTTTGAGTTATATAATAGATTTTATGTGTATACTCAGAAAAACACACCTCATCATTTAAACATTTCAGTTCCAAATATGCCAACCTGAGTTGGCATTTGGAGTCCTGTTGGGTGTGGGGAGCCACACGCCCAAGCCACATGCTTCCAACCTTCTAAAGCTCCTGTGATGTCATTTTGAAGACCTTTGGCATCCATCTGGCCCTGGGCTTCACATTTCCCAAGAAGAGTCTTGGCTTTTATACATTAGACTGTTTTTCTTTGCAGTTTACTTTCGTCTCAGATGCAGATGCTCACTGCCAAATTCTCCCAAGGTCAAATCCACATTATTATGAGTTCTATTGTCTAGAAGCCTTTCTTGTTTCAAATTCTATTTTTCCTAATTTCTAAATACAATTATGAATAATTCAATCACATTGAATTGGGCAGTGAATATGTGTCCTGGCCACATTCCCTTTGTCCCCTGCTCCTCAGTGTTATTCTTATCTTCATATTTCTACCTCCTGGCTCTTTATGTGTATCCGTATGTTATCATTCACCTGGGCCAGCTAAATGGGAAGAAAAGGAAAGTGGCTAGGGGAAAAAATAAGTTTAGGAGTGAAACAACTGTAGTTTAAACCCCTATTCAACCTATTAACCAGTTACGTGTTCATAACTAGTGATCTAACTTTCTGAATTTTCTTTTCTGTCATTAATAGAAAGAAGGGCTAATAATGACTATTAGACAGTCATTGTAGGAATTAGATATGTAAAGGTAAAACAAGAAAACTTAAGAAACGCACCTAACTCAACACCTTGTTCTACTGCATGACTTATGATAGGCACACAACAATTTGAAATCCTTTTTTAATTCTTAATTTCTTTTATCAATTATTTTCAGATTAATTTCACACTTTACATAAAGTTCCCATTATGATGTACTATGTATAGTTGGTTTTTTTTTTTTCCAAGAGAGAACTTTACATTTTGTTGTCTGTTAAGTGTTTCTTCCCTTTGTACCTCACACCCACTCTGTATCACCCACTGTCTTCCATCCATTTTCCTCTCTTAAGGTCTCTGGTATATACACTTCTCCTCTTTACTATCAATCTTCAGATCCTTCAATTTCTTCCACAGAGTTCAGATATCAGTACAAATTGAGTGGGGATATACAGTGTGTACCTTTCAAAGTCTGGCTCACTTTGCTCAAGATTAAGTCTTCTATATTTATCCACTTTGAATCAAATGATAGTCTCTCACTGTTTCTTATAGCTAAATAATATTCTATAGTACATATGTGCCACAGTTGTCCAATCCAGTCATTTCTTTTTGGACACCTTGTTTAGTTCTGTGTTTTAGCAGTTATGAATAATGCTCCTTTATTCTTTATGTCTTTATTCTTTCTTTGTTTCTCTCTTTTCCCTTTCTTGATCCCCCCATCCATCCATCTCCCTCCCTTCTCTCTTTCTTTCCTTTCTTCCTTTTTTTCTTTCTTCTTTCTTCTTTTCTGAGCATTTGCAATATATTTTTATTTTGTCTACCCTTTCTGAACATGTTAATCTAGCAATTGCCTAAAGAGGAGGAAAAGATGGTAAACAGGTTGGGGGGGGACTGAAAAAAAATCAAAAGTGAAAGACTCTGTTCATGAGACCAGGGAAAGAAGAGACATCACATTCTCTACTTTACATAGCCATCCTTCTTCATACTTCTTACTTCCTCCTTCACAACTAGAAATTCAAGCAAGGCTATCAAAATATGTAGAGTCTAGGAGCACTGTATCATGATTTTAGGACTATAAACCACTCCCATGTAAACCACTCAGAGCCCTGTCTGGCATATTAGAAACACTCAATAAATGTTGGATATTATTACTATTATTATTATTGCTATGAGCATTACTGTTATTTTGGACAACATTCTAGTTTGTACAACAGAAAGTATAAGGCTATTAGCTGCCTTGTTTGCCAAATGCACACTCAAGTTACAAAAACAGTGATGGTTATTTCTTTTAGCATTTCCCAATTTCCCCTGTCATTCCCCACCCCACCCCCAAACATTTCATTCTGGCTTTTCCAGAACAAACATCACTATAATCATTTCTTTTTCACATCTCCAATATCCCCATGGCTCTTGCTGCTCTCATTGGTTGTAGCAACACTTCTGAATTTACTACCATCTGCAAATATCATTAGCTATTGTTTATTCCCTCTCCCACACTATTAATGAAGATGTTAATTAAGACCAGAACTAACACTGACCCCAGCAGCAATCCACCAGACATTTATCCAACTGGATAAACTTCTGTTAGTCATTACCCACTGCTCATAGACATTACCACCACTCCATTCTCTTCATCTGGTAATTTGTAAGAGACTGGTGGAGAAAATTAAGGGAGTCCATGGTTACTTAAAAATTAACACTCTGATACTTAGGCTTTTTGGAAAGGGAATTGGTAGAACATCACAAGGGCAGTTGTCAGTATTACACATGACTGAAGTGAGCCAGCCTCCAAAAATATTTGGTAATTGGCTGGCTAAGCTTATGATTTCTAGAGAACTTAGCAATACTCTGAAAGGCTAGAGCACACCAAAACAAATTATAGAGACTTCAGTCTACTCTTCTTTTTACAGACTGGGGCTCAAAAAGATAGAGTGATTAGCTCAAGGTCATCTTCCGAGTTCAAGGTCAGAGCTTGAACTGGAATGTGGGACTCTAACATTATGGAGGTTCTGATTTGGCTTCTGCATATTAGCATTTTCCTGCTAAATCTTAAATTCATGGAGCACAGTATCCATCAGCTTCACCTTTTCATCTCCAGCAAAACTTCTCTCATAGTAGGAGTTCATGACATACTTAGCAATGGAATGAGCAATATTCACTTGATGCACTGTTATCTTGACCTATAAATTAGTGGTTCTCACCCCTAGCTAAACATTAGAATCACCCAGGGGAGCTTTTAAAAAATACCGATGCCCACACCTCATCCCTAGAGATTCTGACTTAATTAGATTGAGGAGAGACACAGGCACTGGCAAGTTTTTAAAGCTCCCCAGGTGATTCTAATGTGCAGCCAGGTTTGAGAGCCACCTCAGAGGACAGAGTGTTTTTTTAAAGACTTCTAAATTGAGAGGTTTCTTGTCCTACAGAAGGGGCCAGTACAGAACACTGCAACTTAGCAATTAGAAGCAAACCACTCTCTTGAGTGGGGAATAGATGGCTCTTTAAGCCTTTTACTTGTGTGGAATATGAACTACACTGCCAGCTCTGAATCGGCTGTGATTGGAATCTGCTAATCCCATAGTGGTATTTATACCTGGCATTTTTCTAAACTCAACTTTAGCTGTGTAGGTCATTTAAGAGTAGTGCCACCTTTCAGCTGATCTGGAAGTGAATTACTGGCTTAGTAAAAATTGATCTACTAGATGCAAGGCCAAGCAAAGAACAGCCAAGTTACAGTGTGTGTGTGTGTGTGGGGGGGGGCGGGTGTCTCTTATTTAGATGCTAATACCCACAATACCCTTGCAGTACAAATCGTACCTGCTACTGATATGGTTATGAAGTCCTGGTAGGTGAAGAAGGTAGGTCAAAGACAAAGTAAGGAAACATACTGTCAGGTTCTTCCTGGAGAAGAACCCAAGAAGAATAAAAGATGACGTTTTGGAAGGCTTCAGAAGCTGCTAGTCTTCTGGATCACAGTTCCTGGTCTTATCCATTTTAGAGGAACATCCCTAAATGGTTAAGTGTCCACCACTAGCACTCACACATATCAGAGCTGGGGAATCAGAGAGCCCATGTCTGGTCATGCAGGTTGTTCACTGCCCAAGGGTACCTGGTGCAGGGGAGCAACAGTCTATACTGAAGGGATGTATTTCTTGGAAGGACAGACAGCTCTAACTATGGTTTACAGAAAGGTGCTATATGGCAGTTGGACTGCCGAGAAGGAGAGACATAAAACAATTTCCAAGTTCATGTCATACGTAGTAGAGGTCTTTAATGAAAACAGGGAAGCTGAACAAGAAGATGATCAGAAGTGTCAGCAAGGGACTCACCTTCCCAGCATAGGAGTGATCTAAAATCAACACCTCTCAGAGGAAGTGAACACTATGATAAAATAGGAAAATAGTCAGGAAGCTAGTGAAATATGGAAATGGAGTATCTGCGGAACAGAGAGCCATGGAGAAAGGAAATCAGTCTGAGGTGAGAACATGTTGGATGTGTTCACTCTCCCACCAGCTGAAGTGGGGGTCCCTGCCACAGCTCACAGACTTGCCAGTTGCTGTGACAACCTGGTTCACCTTCTGGAGAAGACAAAGAGAGGAATCCTAGTCACAGTCAAGACAACAGAGGCACTTCACTAGCAAATGTTTCCACATAAATTGACATGCCATCCCAAACATTGCTCCAGAGTGACTTCTTAGGAAGAAAAAAAATTAGTCGTTTTTGGTAAGGTCAAAATACCAAGAAAACAGCATTCCCAATGGAGAAGTTATAGGTCAGGACCCAAGTTCATTGGAACATATTCTTTTCTGTTTCTCCCACCTCAGCCATTTTAGCCATGGTGTGATTTTTTTTTATTTTTTTAAGAAATATTTGCTATAGGGTGTGTGTGATTGCCAGAGAGACAGAGACAGAAAGTGAGGACTCATCGCCCCTGGGGGGGTTGGAGTAGACACACTGCAATCCTTTCTCCTCCATTTTTCTCTAGGAATTTTGGGCACACATGCAGATATGCCTGGCATGAGTTTGAAGCCACTGGGTCTGGGAATTGAACCATGGTCAACTACGTGGGAGTCCAGCAATGTAACCATTATGCCATCTGCTGGTCCTCATAGTGTGATTTTTAATATCGCCCCAAGAATGAAAGCTCTGGGTAGTATAAAATATGTACAGTAAATGGTTGGATATAGGGTAAGGGTTTTCTCTCCCTTAACTTTGGAAAAGAAACAATCTTGAGAAAGTGGAATAACGAAGTCAAATGATCCCTGTATAAAAACAGAAATAAGAAGGTCAGCCTTATCATTTGATTGGTTAGTAATAGGGGCAATATTAAGAAACACTGACATTATAAAACACACACATGTACATGCATATATACACATGTGTATATATATGTGTTTCTAGTTGGTATTTGGGCATGGAATGATTGGACCAAGGTGTATTTCACAACATTCCAATACTGGAACTCAGAAAGCAGCAAAGTTTCTCTTAGGATCTGAAAATCAGGGTAATTTGGGTGATTTCCCCTTTGCTCCTCTGGAAAGCTTAGGAAGAAAGCCAGTGAAGTGAGAATGAAAAGACAGAGGAAGGAAGAAAAGAAGGAAAAAGGGTGTGAGGGAGGGAAGGAAAGAAGAAAGAAAGAAAGAAGGAAAGTGAGGAGAGAAGGGATTCATTTATTGAACATAAGCTGTTTGCCAGACAATGTTCTTAGCTTTTTCATATATACAATGTCACTTCAACTTTCTTTAGCAAAGTTTATATATTTCTTTCATGAGAGGGAGAGATGCACAGACAAACAGACAAGAGGGACAAGAGACAAGAGGGAGAGAAAGGAGGGGCCACCCTCAACAAGATCCTCATGCTGTGATACATCCCCAGTCTCAGCCAGCCAGAACCACAGGTATGTGCACACCTGGTATGTGCAGGGATACCTCAGGACTCCAACCTGGAACCTTCCCACATGGCTTCAGCATCACAGAGGGATTTTTTTTTTTTCTGAGAGATTTTCGCTATAGGGCGCGTCGCTTGCCAGACAGACAGAGAGAGACAGAGAGACAGAAAGTGAGAAATCACCCCCCAGGGGGGATGGTCACGCCGCAATCCCTTCTCCTCCATTCTGCTCTGGGGATCTTGGGCACGCACTGGGTCCGGGACGCGAACCGCGGTCGACTACGTGGGAGTCCAGCGACATAGCCATTACACTAACTGCTGGTTCCCATAGAGGGTTTTTATTACTGGTGTGCAATTGGGAGTGGCTGCCACTTAATCTTTAGAACAGAATTGTGAAGTAGATATAGTGGCCTGCCCATAGTCTCCTAGATAGTAAGTGGCATAGTTATTAAGTGTATATTCAATACACATGTGACTGGCTTCAAACCTCCTCCCTTGTCCTCTTGACAAATTGTCACCCCTCATTGCCAACTAGAAACACATACATATACACATGTGTATATATGCATGTACATGTGTGTGTTTTATAATGTCGATGTTTCTCAATACTGTCCCTATTACTCACCAACCAAATGATAAGGCTAATCTTCTTATTTCTGCTTTTATACTCTTCTCAGGATGAATGGTATTTCTCCTATCAGGTTGCCTCTTAGGTAGTTTTTACCTTATTTTGTCTGTACACTCTTGAAGAAAGGAGAAAAAGAAGAAAGGGTGAGGCCGACAGAAATCATTTACCCTGCTTCTGTCATTTGCTGAGCATGGTTCGTGTATGTGGGTGGGATGGGGAATGTCATCATTTTGCCAGCTCTGTACCACCTGACTGTAGAAATTCTCAGATCTGCTTTAGGTAAGTCCCATCCCCTAACACACATACACACACACAAACACAATCTCCTGAATGTTGCCATTTCCCCCTTTACTATAAGATGACCAACCTTGCAGAAATTTCTCTTCAAATAGCCTCTCTACACTTGGGAAGAGGAATGAAGACTCTTCCCCATGGCCAGGAGCCCCCTCTCTTTTTCTCCAGAAGGAAGTAGAGCCTGGCTGGGGGTGGGTCTGCTTGTGACTGAGACTGCAGTGTCCCTCTGCACTGGGGACCCAGCCTCACCGCTGCTGCCCAGTGGAGGACAGACATGGCCAGGTTTTCCCTGGAGCAGACACAGATGCTTCAGGAGGAGATGCTATCACAAAAGAGTTTATTAAAAAGAAAAAAAAAAGTGTGAAAGGGAAGAGGCTGTTGGCAGGGGCTCTGGTTCCACACTACAGCCTCTGCTGACTGCAGTCTCCATGTATTGATTCTTTCCTTTCTCCATTTCCCACTTTCCAAGTGTGTAAACCCACTTTAAAAAGAATCCCCCGGCAAAAACGGTCACAGTATTTTATTAAAGTTTTGTGGAGGAGAGGGAAGAAGAAGAAAAAGACTGGATTGGGGGGCAAGGGGCGGAGTCTGGCTGCTGGGGAGAGGGAAGCAGAGAGCAGCGAAAGGGAGCCAGGTTTGCTGTGATTTTTAGGACAGTGAAGATGTGAAAATGTGCACCTGGGTCTATGGGGTTCTCAGGAAAGTCATGGCGCATTTCTGCACAGAAAAAGACATTATGATTTTCCCAATGACCTGATATATGTGAAGTGTGTAGAAAGTGTGTGGGGTTACAGAGATTTAAAGAGATTATATTTACATGGTAAGCAGAGAGGGACCACATCTAGGGGAAATCATGAGCTTTACGACATGATGACCATTTTCCCATAGAAAGGTGGCAGTCAAGGCTCACGAGAGCTTGTTTTTCTCTAAAATATATCCAAAAAGTAGTTCTGAGGGTTAAGTGGAAATGACATCTTCCAGCTTCTCCAGCTAGGTATGTTATGGGCTGGCCTTCATGATTCTTCTGGCCCACTCACTCATCAGGAAATTCTGATTCAAGGTCAATGAAAGGTTTTGGGACACAGCAGGCCAGTCCAAGTAGTAGAAGGAGCAAGGACTAAAATTCCAAAGCACATTTGTTTTTAGGACACAAAACCATGCTCTGTCTCTCGTTCATCGGCCACAATGTAAGAGGCTAGAAAACAGGTTGCAAGGCACATCTGGCTTGGACGGTCAGAGTTCTAGCTATGCACATGGGTCAGGTACTCTACACGGAGTGTGGACTGAAGGTCAACAGGGGTGTCGTGGAGTGAGGGGTGGGGGGATACACAGCCTCAACAAGTCCCTGCTACCGGGGTGAAAGAGAAGGCAGGCATGCATGAGAGTCCCAAGCAGTGCCAAGAAGCAGAGAAAGGGCTGCTTGGGGACGAGGAGGGGGTGGTGGTGTGTGTGCCAGAAACCGTATAGAAAAGGAGCAAAGAACTGAACACGAGGAATGGTTAAAAATTGAAGTGCAAATGGACTTTGGGATCCTCCTGGCAAAGAGCGCTGCAAACAAAACACGAAATAGGCCACCGTGACAACTCAGAGAAACAGAAGTTCTGAGAAGGCAGCTAGGAAAGGCCACAGACATGGCCTAGCAAATAAATAAATAAATGCCAGAGTATGCTAATATGCTGAAGGCCTTTAAAGAGAGGGAGAGAGAGGGGGAAAAAACGAAGGTGCCTGAGACAGTGACATCAAGTGAAAGCAAAAACAGAACAGAAACAGACACATACACGTAGCCAGACCCCAAGAGAGGCACACACAGAGAGTCGCACAGAGGGAAAGACAGAAAGGGCTGTGAGAGGGGGGTGATGGGGTGGGAGTGGGGTGAGAGAGAGTTTCTAGCCAAAAGCGGGAGACTTGGCAGGTGGACAGGAGCAGCCGGGCCAGGCAGTAACCGCACTTGCTGTGTCTAGTCCATTGTTGTTTCCGAGGGGGGGCAGGGGGAGTTGTTTGTTTGTTTTGTTGTTTGGCCTCTTTGTCTCTTTTGTTCCATGCAGTTAGTTTGCTTCTTTCCCAGACACTAGGCTGGTGGAAGAGCTTTATGGATTTTTCTTAAAGGGACAGGATTAGCTAGTTCACCAGTATTACCTATTTTTCAGTCCTAACCAGTTCCTACTTAAATGACTGTTCAATTTTTTTAAGGACCAATTAAGAATTGAGAGTCAGTGTTTATGCTGTTTTTGTGCCTGATTAACAAGAAAAAACTGGTCCATTTCACCCTCCCCATTAAACCTCCTCCTCCAGGGCTGCCAAGACTGCAGGGGGAAAAATGAAAGGAAAGATAAAAAGAAGAAAGCCCTACAAATGAAAGCAAGTGAAAAACACACATAAAGAACTACACACACACACACACACACACACACATACACACACACATACTGCTACTTTTATTTGTTAACATAGGCATCAAGATAATAAATACAGACTAAAGCAGCCGGCTTTGAAGGAAGAAGGTGGAGGTGGGTCATCCCCCCAAGGACTACCCACTGCCTGGGCACTGTACCTTCTGGTCTTTCAGGCCAGTTTCTTCCCCCTGGCCTGTGTCAAGTCCATCCTAGAGGATAAACAGCCCAGTTCTAGGAGTTCTAGGAGCCTGTTTTGGGTCACTGTCTGGGGCTCAGGCACGGGGAGAAGTGATTATTGCATACTCACACCGGGAGGCAGGAGACCTTGGGGTGGAAGGTACAGAGTCACTAACTGAGCAGAGAACTGCTTTTTACTTATTTGAGGAGAGGTAGGAGCAAGGAGCATCCTGCAAGCCTGTGACTTTCTGTTCCCACAGAAACTCTCAGCTTCCTGTCCTCGCTGTAATTTAAATAGGTTTTGGTGTAAAGGGGGTGGCTTCTGAAGGAAATGAAAATTTTTTCAACACCCCCAAAGTCACCTACCCTCGATTTTCAACTCAACTCTCTCCCAGAAAAACCACGATCACTTCCTTTTCTTAACCCTACCTTTTTCCTCTTCTACCTTAAAATCTCCCAGTAAAATGGAGGGTGCTAGAAATGAAAAAAAAAAAAAAATCCCCAAAACAAACCGATCAAGGGGCCTGAAGCTGTACAAGGATGCAGATACAGAAGGTGGAAATAGGGAAGGGAAATGGGGGTATCTTTGTGAATGGGGATCCTTTACATTTGAAGCAAACCCAATTCAGAGTTTCTGCTCTCCAAGCTACAGTTGAAGCATGGTGGGGGGCGGTGCTGGCTCAGTGGGGTTAGGGTTCTTCTCCTCTGACCCATTTCTGCTCTAGCACTTGGAATTTAAAAGAGACACAATCTGTCAATCTCTCATACTTGGAGGTGGAGAGGGAAA
>NW_006203092.1:864819-867194 GCF_000334495.1 Tupaia belangeri chinensis | reverse complement strand
GTTAAGCGAAGCTGCTCATCCACCCGCCTTACCTTAGTGTCCCTCCTCTCACACCAACCCCCAACAAATCTGCGGTTGTTTTTGCAAGGTTTTGCATCCGATGGGGGGCCCTTTGGAGGATTCTGGAAACCTCTCACCTTTCCAGGTGACCCTCTGCGAAGCTTTTTCTGACACACCCAAGGTGGAAACAAGGACCAAGTCGAGCAGGAACCAAGCCAGGGGTGGGAGGCCGCGCCTGCCCGAGCAAGAGATGCTTTCTTGGTTCACTGTGGCAGTGTTGGAGACAGCCCTGTGCGAAGTTCAGCCCGAGGGAGCTGCGGGGCGCAGCCCGAGCGTGGAGCACGTGTTTACCCCGACAGTGGTTCGAGGCCGTGTCGTAGGGGCTGGAATAAGGTCTCCTGATGCTCCAATTGGGGCTGGGGGCTCTTTGTAAATCATCTTTGCTTTGGGTAGCCATTTGCGTAACCAATGTCTCCCTAACCCTTGAGCTAAAGTCAAAATTGATGCTGTTTCCGAGGATACTGGCTCTGACCCGACCAACCCCGAAGGACGAAGGACGTCACTCAGGGCAGGCGTCTTGGAGACCCGATAGTTACCCGCAGGCCACGTGGAAGAATGTAGACTAAGTGCTCGCCACCACCCTGGTGGGGTTAAATCCAATTTCCAGTCCAGCTCAGTGAGGTAGAGAAAAATTCACATGCATTCTCAGGCCCAGGAGTCCACGCCTCTCGGTCGGTGGCGGATTTCGTTTCTGATCCCCACACGCGTCCCAGCAGCGCACGAGGAGATCCAGTTTTACCCGGATGTTCCCCTTGGCTCATTGGTTTTAAAGTTGAAGCCCCGGGGTAGTAAATTTGGCCACAAAATTTCAAAGCTCGCTAATCTAGACAAAATAAAAACATAATAGGCCACAAATTAACAGTCTCCAGGCTCACTCTAAGGTGGTCGCTTGGCCAGATCTTGGCGCTACTGAGTCTTGAGGGTGTGAACTTCTGTATCTTGCATTCTCTATGTGTGGAAAGAACTCAGGAAGGTGCTAGAACAGGATCTCTCTCTACTGCTACCTACTCTTCTCTCCCAAACATAGCCCCAGACCGGCCGCTTCAACAGCCCCGCGGGACAGGAGGGGCAAGAGGCACAGATGTTTGCCTTGAGCACGAGGCTTCGGCACGAATTAGCCTTATTACAGAATCTCCCAGGGAGACGAAACCCGCCAGAGAAATCGCGGCCAGGGAGCCCCTGACCCACACTCGGGAGACAACCCGCCCGGCGCGAAGGGTTCACCTCCCGAGTCCGACACGCAGGAACTTGAAGGCAGGAGGACGCTCGCTCGAGGCTCGGGCAGGGTAGAGCCTTTAAACAAATCTTAAAAAATAATAATAATAATAAAAAGAAAGAAAAATAATTTGAACAAAGCTAAACTATTGCAAGCCCACAGGTCCCCGCGGATAGCGAGGTGGGGGAGGAAGGGGCGGGCACGGCCCAGGCGCGGAGCGTGGGGGATGAGAAACGAACTATGTCCCCTGCAGTACGTGCGTTCTGGGGCTCCACCGCCGCGCGCTCCCGCCCGCAAGGTTTGCGCTCACAGGGGAGAGCGAGGTTGGGAGGGAGAAGAGAACAGGTTAGGTGGAAGGGGAAGTGAGACTCTTTTTATCCACTTGCCAGAGCCAGCTGGGACGAACTTGAAAGGTGACAAAGCTAGAGAAAACTTCTTGGTAAAGTTCAGGGAGCGCGGTTAAGGGGCTGAAGCGCAGGGCAAGCTAGCAGCGCCGGGTGGGCGTGGGGAACATGAGCTGGGCTCGATTGAGATCGGGAGACGGTGGCCAGATCCACTGGCAAGAAAGATCCAAGTTTCCTGGGTCAGATCCGCCCACGATCTCAGAGGCTTCAGGGGTGGGTGACTGAGGAATCTGGGAGACGTTTCTTTCGGAGACAGGCAGGGCAGGGCCAGGAGTTTGGCGGTTTGTGTTGCGACGAAAGCACTACCCCGCGACTGCTCTGGGCGTTAGCGGGAAAAGTTCCTCTGCCAAGGCGGGATTAGATTCGCCAGCTGAGGGGCCCAGTCTCTGGTCTTCCCCCGCCCGCGGAGGGCAGCGCGCGCCAGGGATCTTTGGGGCGACGCGCGCCGTTTCGCGTCGCACGCCGGGTCTCCGCGCACCACGTGCGCCCACTGCCCCAGGCGGGGAGATTCGGACGAGTGCCCCCAGCAGCGGAGCTGGCCACGTCGTCAGAACTGGTGTTCTGAGATGTCCCAGCCATCGCATCCCTGCTGGGAAGAGAACGAACCCAACTTTTCCTTGCGCCCTGGAAAGGAAACCTGGCCCGCCCGCTGGAGCGCTAGACTGCCGCGGCCGGCTCCACGCACCGCCTGGCAT
>NW_006203092.1:816508-864788 GCF_000334495.1 Tupaia belangeri chinensis | reverse complement strand
TCCTAACTGCGCACCAGGGGAAGGCAGAATTCAATTACAACACACTAGTGCAGCGCTCCCTTTTCATCTTTCGCTTTACAAGAGTTTAGGGCATTTCGAAGGGGGATCTTCCAATTCCCAAATAAATACCTATCGCTTTACAGCCGAGCTGGGTTTTGTAGTAACTACCGGGATGGAGGGAAGAAGAACCCAAATAAGCTGTGAGTTTACAGCCTGAAGCGGTTTATTTAGGCTTGCTGAGCGCCATTCCACACGGCGCAACTTGTACTATTTCGGGAGAAGTCGGAGAGTTGGAGAGAAAACAAGGTTATTTAAAGTGACTCCCCCAACGCGACTTTCGTTCCAGGGCTCCTTGGGTGTCTGCGTCTCGGCTCCAGTTTAGTGCGGCCCAAGCACTTTGATATTTAAACCAGGCCAGCTCCTGGATAAAACAACCTGTTGGAGGTTTCCGCAGCCTGGACGGTTGGTCCTCCTGACCCCGGAGCAATCCTTGTAGCAGTGGGATCGATCTGAGGGTGACACCAAAAGGGAGAGGGCAAAAGAGCCCGGAGCAGCGGGCAAAGCTGCGCGTGGCAGTGCCCAGCGAGCTGCGCCCGTGCCCCTGCTCTTCGGGAACTAGATAAAGCACCCCCCCCCCACACACACACACACATCTCGAAAGCTGTGCCAGCCCTTGGCTGCAGGGGTCGGGTCAAACTCTGTACAGTTCTCTAAGTTCTAAATTCGGAAACCACAAAGCAATGCCCCGGATGCTTGCGCCCCTGCGCAAGTCGAAGTTGCAAAAACAAAAAGCCTCCTGTCGGCTTCCTGGGCTCCTACCCCGACCCCACCTGGCACTCCATCCAGCACTATTCCCTGCACCGAAATTCATTTTATTACTTCTTGTAATTCGGGAAACTTCTCGGACACTTGGACCCGCTGCCACCCAGGGGGTGCCTAAAACCTCTTGCAAGAGTTGAGGGAAATTACTCTGCTCTTGCGAGTAAACAGATCTCTGTATTTTTAAACAGCCCACTGGATGAGAGAGCAGAGCTAGCAAGGACGATTTGAACAGTCTTTGTAGCCGGTTGGGAGAATTTTTGGAAGCTGGGGACTGAGCTGGGTCTCTCACAGGAACATGTGGCAAGGACAGTTCGAACCGAACCCTGGAGCTGCAAGTCTCATTTGGGAAGCGCACGGCCCGGGGTCTGGAGAGCGTTTAACAACCTTCTTTCCGGCTAAATCTCCAGCTGAGTCTGCCCGACTTTAAATTTGGGACGTGGAGGCGCGGGCTGGGCTAATCCGGGAAATTTGGCCCCAGATGCCGCAGGCACTCTGCGTGTTGTCTCTGAGGCGGGTTTCTGCGATTTAGTAGCGAACCTCACTCCGTTTGGGGAGCAGCGAAATTTGGAAGAAGCCCTACGTGGGGTGGCAGTGGAAGCACGTGTGGAGTCCGATGAGACAGAAAGCCATTTTTTATAGCTGGAATACAGGACCGCTTATTTCTTAGTACGTGCGCTCACATCACCCTCAGTCACAATAACACCCGGCTGAAAACGAAAAGGGGATGAATATTAGGTAACCGCGGGGGCGGAGAGAAAGTAAACCTCATCTTGTTTAGGATATGCGTTTTGACAGCGGGGACTGTGAGGCTACATGGAAAAACGGGAATTTATTAGTGAGAATTTATTGCACAAAGATGAAAGTTGAGACTTTGAGCTTAAAGACTGCTCAGAACGCTTCCCGCGCCGCAGTCCATAATTCTGGCACTATTAGCATTGTCAGCCTTCAGTCAGCCCTGCTCCCAGTCCTGAGTGCCATCTCTCTTCTCTGTGTGGCTCTTTCTTGTGCTCTTTGGGTTTCCCAGGACCTCGCTGCACCTGGAAAACCTCCTGCAAACTGCCTGCGCCGGGCATGCACGCTCGGGTGGGCTCTCTGCAGGCGGGTACCGTGACGGCCCCGAGGACCTTCCTGGGCCTGGGAAACCCAGTGGATTTTCCAGCGCTCAGCTTCGGCGCTCCTGTTTTATTTCAGTTCAATCCCAGGGGCACGGACCCAAGGATAATAAACAACTCTGCTTATTAGGGATACAAACGCGCGCAGAAAAGAACCACGCAGAAAAAGCACCGAGACGTTTTAACAAGTGGCAAGACATTTGGCACTGCCTTTGAAAGTGACTTGTACAGTGAAAGCCATTTCTCTGAAAAGACAAAGTTTCGCAGAATACAGGTTTTGCCGAAACGTAGTGGTTGGAGCTATTTTTATTTGTTTGGGTTTTGCCTCGGAGATCAGGTGGAGTTGTTGCTACCTGCCCGGGGTTTTGCTGCAAAGTGCTTCTTCCCTCTCCACTTTCTTAGATGAAAAGAAAAAAGAAGAGGGTCTTCCAAGTGCAGGCATACTCTGATCCCGTTATTCCAGATCCCTCAAGAACTGAAAACATTGCCTCCCCTTTACAAAATGACAATATGGGCTTGAGGGGGGAGATGGAATCCTAACAAGAACAGTCAGATAACGGAGATACGAAAAATTCCCTCCCTCCCCCTTTTAAAAAGTAAACGCAGATACCTTCTGGGTGCTGACCAAGAGAGTGGGGGCTAGGGACTCCTCCCAGGGTGCCGGTGTAACCAATTTCTGCTCTGCCCTGATGGCCTTGAGAAAGGCCTCCCATCTGCTCTGAACACCCCCCCTTACAATGTCAGAAAATCTTCCTGCCTGCAAATATTGGCACGAAGCTGCTGCGACAGGCGGTGCTGCTTTAAATAGGGAGACCACGGGGCGAAAAGAAAGTAGCAACCTTCTTACCCACCAGACTACCTGCCTCTAGTCCCCAAAAGGCCAAGTGCTGGGAAAGCAGACTCCGAGGAAAATCTCCCATTCCTGGCAGAGTGGGAAACAGATCAGCTTGTGTTTTCCAGGAGCAAATCTCTATTTGATTTTCAGGAGCTGAGGTGCACCAAAAGTCTCCCGAACCAGTGGCTAAGAGGAAGAAGGACAGAACTAAGTTTCTGTATGCCTATGGCCCAGTTTCTCCACTTGTTTGTTGTTCTTCAGATAAAGGTAATGCTGGAAGAAACTGGAGACGTGTTTTAGCCCTATCCTTGTGGGAATAGAGTTCCTTTTGATTCTGTCTGAAGCTCATTTATCCAAAGAGCAGCTCCCCTGGACCTGCTGAGAGAAGGCCCAGTCTCACCAGTGCCAGCTCTGGGCCCCATACAGAATCCTCCCTCTAGGAAACAGCCAGGGCCAGGGATCTCTGGACCTTGAATTACACGCCTTCTGCCCAACAAGGCATCTCTCATTAGGATAGGATCATAGTACAGACTGCACCCAAGGAACAGCCCAAACTTTCCCCCACCTCCTGTCCTAAGTTGATGACCTTGCAGTGTTCACACATTATCTGTTTCCTAATTGAATTTCTGTTCTTGCTGCAGAACTTATTCTACTGTCTGCAGTCGTTCCCTCCTATCCTAGATGGCAATGTTTCACAAGAAGGTGTTTCTGTCTGTGAACTCCAGCTTCAGAGATCTCTTGCAAAGACCAAGACTGGATTTTTAAAAGTACCCTAGGCATTTGGGGGGGGTACTTTCTGTTGTCCTCTCCTTCCCACCATTTTCCACATAAATTGGCCTATGTCTTGTCATTTTACAGATGAAGAAACTGAGGCACAGAGAAGGGCTTCACTTACTCAAGGGCATTCGGGGAGTTTAGAGCAGTCTGCAGTTCTCCTCAGACCTCTTGACTTGAAGTCTGTTTGCTTCCACATTTTGAGGGAGGCATTATAGCGAAGAATAAACTCCTGTTTAGGGGGTGCCAACTGTGTGCAATCATGTGCCCAGCCAGATGCGACAAGTGTCATTAATAACAGCAGCTCTAATGAACATCAGAGCATCATTAGCCCCAATGAAATTGTTTTTAATGAATTATTTATTTATTTATTTATTTGTATTTGTTATTATTTTTTAAATTTGACCAGACAGAGACAGAGAAAAAGGGAAAGTGAGAAAGCAAGCCACCAGGTCCGGGATTTGAACTGCAGTCAGTCATGTGGAAATTCAGCTCCTTTAACCACCATGCTACCTGCTGGCCCAGCCCCAGTGAAATTTTAAAAATAGAATTATAAAAGGAATACATACATAAATCAGACTACTTCAAATAATACAAAAGAGTGTAAAATGAAAGTAAAAGTCTCCCATTCCACTCCCTCTCCCAGAGAACATTTACATTCCTCTGGTGACTCTCTCTATATCTGAGAGGCGTAATCACTATTTTATGAGTGAGCGAAGGAAGCTCACAGTCAAGATAACAAGGCCTGGCTACCTGTCTCCAGGCTCAGCACTTGCCCCTTACTCTAAGGTGAATGGGGAGAAAAAAGGAGTGATGCTGAAGGTAGAAAGAGCGGTCAGATTAGCGTGGACATCACCCCTTCTTTGTCTCTCCTCCTGCCTATTTCACTAATGTATGCTATATGCTACACATTCTTAGGAGAAGAGACCTTAGGGCCCCTCAGTGTATATAATCTAGTTATTTGTAGTGGCTGTATTCCTTTCAGGCCTTGGCACAATTGGGCAAGCACCTCCCTACCCCATGCCCTAACACCCAGGACCCTAGTGCTCCCTCTACCTATACTAGGTATGGGATTGGGGCAAGCCTTGTAAGCTTTTGATTTTTTCCTGCCCATCTCAGGGTTATCTGGAGGCTCAAATGTAAGACAGAGAAAGGACTGTGTGAAAGAAATCCCTTAATGTAGGCATAGCAGATGTTTTCAAAGGCCTATATAGGACCCTGTGGCCCTTCAGTTAGGAACAGTGAAATGTCACGGCTTTTTGCAAAAGGGTATGTTTTGGCATTTGAGAGTTTGCAGTGTGTGTGTGTGTGTGTGGGGGGGGCAGGGTTAGGAGAGTGTCTTAAAGTGGAAGAGGATGCTCATTTATCTGTAAGAGGAGCACTGTGTCTTTGGAATCAGGAGACTTTGGCAGAGAGGAATGGATTTCCTTCTGCTGAAGAACACACAGAGCCAACCTGGTGAGGTCACAGGAAGGCAGTCAGCCTACTTCGGGTGCACAGGAGGTGGGTTCGAGTAGCAGAAGGGAGTGAAAGGATATATACACACGCTTGACTCTTTGGTAGATATACACCATCAAAAGCTATTCTTAGCCTGTTCTGGGCAGACAGAGGGGGAGGGGATGAGGCAGCAGGAGCTCCCCAAAACAGTTTCCTAATTTGTGATTATTTTTGCAAGTGGAAAGGGGAGGGATATTAGAGGATGGATGTGACAGGAAGCTCATTCCTTGAGCATTCTCTGCACTGGAAGAATCACTAGGAATGTTCTGAATTTAGGGGCTTCCAAGAGAGAACAAATGCTTGGTGGTGGCTGAGGTCTCCCATGCTTTGCAGAGGAGCGGTTGGACAGGCGCTGGTGTCTCTGAAGCGTCCTTACAGCCACAACCCTGCAGCATTCACAAATCTGAGACTGTGGGCAGGAGGAAATTTGAGCATCTGTCGGGGAGAAAGAAAATGCTCTAAGATGATGAAAGAGGTTGGGGAGTGGGCTGGTTCCAATGAGAAACTGAAAGGAGGGAAAGTCAAAATTTCTTGCAGGCCCAGCCAGGCTTCTGAGCCTGTCTTTGATGCCTGTCAGGACAAAGGACGCTGCGCCCCCTGGTGTCAGACTGGCAGTCGGTGCCAGCTAGCTGCCGTGGAGACCCAGGGAGCAGCTGGAGAAGCTGACGGGTCAGATGCCTTTTCTTCTGTCTGCTAAGGGAATTGAAGCTGAAATAGCCTTTGCTTTCTCAACTCAGGAATCTAAATAGCGATTCTGGTATAGAGACAGCGGGTTCTTTTTTGTTGTTGTTGGTGGTGGTGGTGGGTTTTTATTGCATGCAATTAAGGACACCGGGACAATGCCTGTTTAGAAGTAGCCATGTGGGGTGGGAAGGACATTGCATTTTAGGTACATTTAGGGGGAGTGCTGGTGACTCTTTAAGTTTTTAGAATCTCTCTTTTCTTGTCTTAAAACCAACATTAGAAAAAGATGTGTTTTGTTTTGTTGTTTGTTTTTTAGTTTTTGCTATAGGTGTATGCGCTTACCAGAGTAGGGCAGGGAGAGGGAGAGGGAGGAAGAGAGAGGGAGAGAGATGAGAAATTACTTGGGGGGCGGGGGAATGGCCACATCACAATTCCACTCCTTCATTCTCTCTCTGGGATTCTGAGCATGCAGGCACAGGTGCCCGAGATGATTCTCAAACCATGAGACTGGACTCAAACCACCTGGTCAGCCAAGTGGGATCCAGTCACCTCAATCTGCATGCCCATAGAATAAGATGTTTTTAAGGTTTTTTTTAAACTCCAATATTGGGATTTATTAGATAATCATTACATTATACTCTCTTTTCTCAGAGTCCTGCAGATCTGGTGTCATTTCTTCTATTTATACACAGGTGCACGTGTTGTATATTTTAGCATCACGTGTTCCCTGCTTCTAAGCAAAGATTTCTGTGTCTCTTTTTCTTTTAAAAATGCAAAATATACCTCTCTTCAGCACAGAAGGTCCCCCTCCCCTTCTCTGGAGCCTCCTGTAAGAAATCTACAGAGTGAGCAGGACTTCAGTCACCACTCTGTTTCTTTTAAAAATAAAGTACTCAAGTGTTGTGCTGGAAATTCTGCTACTAAGTGTTACATGTGGTAGGTGTGAATATGTGCTTCAATAGTTCCAGGCACCAGCCCAAAACCTTCCCCAGAATTAGCAGAGTTTTCAGCTATAATCTGGCTAACATTTTTCTACAAATAGGTACAAAGACCAATTTGGGAATACATTCTCTCCAAGGGGCTACTTGTTTGGGTTTCCATTGAAATTTGGGCTGTCCCTTGAACAGTCGGGGGATTTTAAGTGGAATCAGACCTAGAGAAGAATTATGCAGTCGCTGAGCGTTTTACTCTCCTAAAACCTGCCACTCCGGCCTCTAAGGAGAGCAGTCAGTTATACCTCATTCTGTTTCTTCTATCCTGCATTTCGCTTAACGGTATCTCTATGTAATGATACTTAAAACAAAAAGTTGCTAAAGGGTATAGGTGCTCCCTGAGGGAGATAGAGAAAGTGAGAAAGCAAGCACCCTTGAGTGGGAATGGCCATAGTGCCATCTCTTCTCCTTTTGGGATTTTGGACACACATGCACATGTGCTTGGCGTAATTTTCAAACTGCCAGGTTCAGGACTCAAAGTGCATGGTTGGCCATATGAGATTCAGCCACCTTAACCATCACACCACTGACTGACTCCAAGACATTTTTTTTCTTTTAAGTGTTTTTTTTTTTTTATTTCTTCATATATATATATAAACATATAAATATGTTTCTTCTGAGACAGAAAGAGGGAGAGAGAGAGAGAGAGAGAGGGAGGCATCTCCACCAGGTCTTCATGCCATGATTGTCCCCTTGTCTCTGGTGACCAGCACACATGCACACACACAGTGAGCTCAGAGAGAAACAGACCCAGACCTCTTCCTTGTGGGTCCAGCCATGCTACTATTGTGCCACCACCTGGCCATCTAGTTTTCTTTCTTTCTTTAAAAGAAACTGATGAGCGAGCTGGCCCTGTAGCCTAATGGTTAAAGGGAGCCTGGTCTGATGTGGCCAACTGCCTGGATGGCTTAAAAAACATGCTAGACACACAAGTGGGCCTGCCCCGAATTTCAACAGGATGAAAATGGAGAAGATACTGTGGCATGGCCATACCCCATTGGGGGAGGATGTTGCTTTCCCTCCTCGAGTAATGGTGAATGTGTGTGCCCTCGGGCAATTAACAACAACAAAAAAAAGAAATCGATAATTGTCTTGTAAAGGATCACTTGAGCAGCAACCTTAGTTTTGCTGATGTGAACATAGAGTGTAGCCACTGTCCCCTAATCCATGGTGTCATTATTCCATATGCCACAGGGAAGGAGCGCATCTCTCTAAATGAAAGAGGTGAACCAGGAGGAAAAGGAACAGCAGCAAAAATGGGATGACTGATGACAAGAGACACCCGGCTCGGAGAGTGGCAGGCAGAGTCTGTCTGTGCTTGTGTTGGAGCGGGGTGAGTGCAGGCTGGGACCACTGTGCTGTGCTGTGGCTGCCCCTCCACATTTCCTATGTGGGTGCTCTGGTCCCCAGTACCTCAAAATGTGACTGCACTTGGTGACAGCGCCTCTAAAAGGACAGTTTAGCTCTAACCAGGAGAGCCCTAATCCAGTATTACTCATGTTAGAGATGGGAACACAGACAGGTGGAGAGGAAGGCCATGTGAAGACACGGGGCAGGGAAGGCCATGGACGAGCCAGGGACTTAGGCCTACTGACACCGTTACCTCAAACTGGAGCTTCGAGACTTGTGAGAAAATTAATCTCTGTCATGTAAGCCACCCAGTTTGTGACATGTTGTTATGGCAGCCCCAGCAAACTAACATAAGTGACTACTCAGTACTGATCAATTACATGCTGCCATTTGGAAATGCAGAACGGGGCTCACCATTTTCTAACTTAAGAATCATTTGCTTTTTGAATATTGGCAGCAGGGCAGACTTCCTGGACTTGTGATCTGTACAGTCACACAGGACTCTGTATTTAAAAGTGCCCCACGCTGGGTTAAATGTTCCTCTTTCTCCATCTCAAAATTCTTCAATTGTCAAAAAGGATGACATTGTGATGTTGCTCTGACTCCCCCCCCCCAATTTTTTAATGAATCCTGGTTGACAACTAACGCAAATTTCAAATAATGTGCTTGTTAAGATTATGGGGATCTCAAACAAAATATACCTAAGGTTAGAGGCAGCATGGGACACTGTATGAACTACTTATCACTAACTGGATTAAAACTTCCCATTCCCTGGTAGACACTGGGAAGAAACTTAGGGAGCCCAGAGGTTTTGGGGGGTGGGAATAAAGGTACAGATATTGCCCCGGATATGGTTCCCCAAGGTATCCATGTCACTCTGACCCCACATTTCTTTTCTCAGGGTTGGCATAGACAACATCAGAATAATGTCTTGAGGAAAACTCCAATACAAATATCTGCTATTCAGGGCTGGGTTTGACCCTGCATATAGCTGATACCAGAAGCTTTCCCAGGCTTATCCACCTAGGCCCTGAGCTGGACTTGGGGAAACTGGAGCCAGATATTCTGCCCAGCAAGACCCCGAAGGTCAGTGCAACCCTGAGACACAGCACAGAACAGCAGTGAGCTGGGCTCAGGCTCCAGCTTTCTGCCTGTGTCTGTAAGCTGGACTGTCCTCTGAATCAAGCAGGTCCTAGAACGCTTCAGAGGTTCTCAGTTGGGGTGAATTAGGAGGGCTGAGCTAGAGAGTAAAACCTGGACTGTCTGTTTGAGGGTCTGGGTGGTCCTGAGAGCTTAATTGTACATAAATGATACACTTCGATTTCATGGTACATGCCATACCAGTTGACTCTAATTTGGAAGGGAAAGTTTTGCGCCTGCTGAAAGGAACATCAGTCATCGGTGAGTAGAGTCATGGGGATATTATGAGGAGATCCTGTTTTTAAGGATATGCATTAATTTATAGAAGCTCACTGAAAATATTATAGTGGAATGTTTGGTCAGGAGTTTTGCTTTCCCAGTTCTATTTCTGCCCAGTACTGGCCAACTGGAGAGTGTAAATTTTAAAAGAAGTAATTTCTTATGCACGTTATGCAAACTCCCTAGGGGGAATGAGTCAAAGACTGTTTGAGACACGCTGGATTTCTTAGAAGAAAGTTGCTATATAAATTAATATAGGGGCCTCTTTTTCCTTGCAGGTCTGCAGGACACATCGAAGAACTCTCCCAAGTCACGCAAGGGAGAAAATGAAATTTTCCACTGGCCTCTATCAGGAAAGCTATTCCTCCTCCCCCCATTTCTTTCAAGTTTCCCAAATCTCATAACTCTGATTTCCAGGCCAAGAAAAAGGTTGTATTTCTACTATTCTTTATACTTCGCATATGGACAGTCACTGAAGGAACATTACGAGGGGTTAATTGTTGTGAGCCTGCTGTGGGTAAGGCCCAGACTCAGGTGCTGCAGAGGGAATTCAGTCATGTCTGCGCAGTGACTGGTGAGCCCCAAGTCAGCTTCTACTTTCTCCTAACAGACAGAATTCTCCTCCTCTCTGCCTAGAAATAGCAGGGTTGGAGTGGTCATTCAATATTTAAGAGGACTGAAATTCTAGATATGGGATTTCTGACTTAGGACCTAAACGACAATTTCTTAAGTAAGAAACTGTGCCAAACATAAACATTTTAACTTAAAACCATTGGTTTAAGGGAAATAGAAACATGAAGGCCAGCAGGTGGTGTGGTGGTTAAGGATGCTGGACTCCCACATGGTCAACCACATTTCAAGTCTTGGACCTGGCAGCTTGCTTTCTTATCCTCTCTCTCTCACTTTGTCCCTCTCTGGTCAAATTAAAAATAAATAAATAAAGTTAAATAAAATAATTCCTTAAAAGAAAGAGAGAGAGAGAAATTAAAAAATGTCCACATAAAAACTGGTACATGAAAGTTCATAGCAGCATTTTCAGAACAGCCAAAAAGGGAATATAATCCCGATGTTTTTTCAACTAAGGAGTGAATAAACATAATGTAGAATATCTATACACTGGAATACTACTCAGCAATGAAAAGAACCACTGATACATGGCACAACATGAACGAACCATAGAACAGCATGTTAAGTAAAAGAAGCCAGGCATAAAGGAATATAGACTGTACGATTCCATCTGTGTGAAATTCTGAGATAGGCATATCTATAGAGACAGCAAATAGACTTGGTTGGCTGGGGCTTGCAGACACAGTGAATAAATAAAATAATTCTATGAAACAAAGCATTGAGTTTTGTCCTTTGAGTAAAATACATGGAGTGTGAATTATATTTCTATAAAGCTGTTAAAATTCTTTTAAGAGAGATCAGCAGATGGCATAATGGTTACATTGTTGTACTTTCACGTAGTTGACCTTGGTTCAAATCCCAGAGCCAGTGGATTAAACTTGTACTGGGCACATGTATGTGCATGCCCAAAATCCTGAGAGAAGAATGGAGTAGGGATTATAGTGTGACTATCCCCCTAGGGGGTGATTTCTCACTTTCTGTCTCTCACTGTTTGTCTGGCAGGCATGCTCACCCTATAGCAAAATCTCTCTAACAAAAAACAAACAAAATTCCTGTAAGAAATGATACTTTCAGGACCAGCAGCTAGCGTAATGGCTATGTCACTGAACTCCCATGTAGCCAACCACGGTTTGAGTCCCGGACCTGGTGGCTTAAACTCATGCTGGGTGTGTGCGCGTGCGTGCCCAAGATCCCAAGACGAGACTAGAGGAGAAGAGATTGTGGTATGGCCATCCCCCCCAGGGGGTGATTTCTCGCTTTCTATCTCTCTATCTCTGTCTTCTTCCTGGCGAGCGCACATGCCCTATAGCAAAAACATCTCCAAAAATAAAGATACTTTTACAAAAGAGAGAAAGACCATCAGTTTAGCTCTCTCTCTCTCTCTTTTTTTTCTGAACCTGATCACCTGTGTTAAACGTGTTCAGGTTTAAAAATAGATTTTCTGAGCTATTAAAACAAGAATCAAAAAAATAGTGATTTTTCCTTAGGTGGAGAGAGTCTGATTTCTAGGTCCCTGAATACCCACGGCACTCATACCTGTAATATTTGAACTTTGCTGAAAATTTCTTTCTTAGCCTGAAATCATTAAAATATGTTTAAACAATGGCACTGAGGGTAGGTTTCTTATTTTTGTCTTCCTAATATTTTTTTCTCCTTCTTTAGCTAATAGTATCTCGGCATCCCAATTTTCTCTTAACAAACCACCCATGCAGTGTTTAGTTCACATGGTTTGGGTATTGCTGACTTTATGCTGGAGGCTCCGTGACCCTGGCCTCATCAGTCAGCACATTCTGTCCAGTGATGTGTTGGAGGCAACTCACACCAGCTCACCCAAACCAACTGGTAAATGTTCAGCAATTCTGTGAGTTAAATACAATTATCATCATCATCATTATTTTGCCATACGGCACATGCCAGAGAGAGACAGAGAAGGAGGAAAAAAGAGAAATCACCCCCCATGGGACTTGGTCACACCATAACCCCTTCTCCTTGATTCTCCTCTTGGGATTTTGAGTACACATGCACACACATAGGCATGTTTTTTAGGCCCCTGGGTCTGAAACTCAAACTGTGGAGTCAATCATGTAGGATCCAGTGCCTTAACCACCCCTGCTGATTCAATCACTATTAAAATTTATAGCATATAAATTTATAATTAAGTAAAGCTAATACTACTTAAACTTTATCACTTCCTAATGATTTGACTACATTTTATCTATGCTCTTTAAGTAACTTACAGCTTTTGAAACTGCATGGTAGGAATATTATATAATGGTGTGCTAGTGTGCTCTTTTCCCAATCCCGTGTTCAGTGATTGCCCTGGATAGCTAGAAAATGGCCTTGGTGTCAGTGCTTACACTGCAGAACTGAGCTAATGCTATATATAAAGACTTCCTCTTTCCTGCCAAAGAGATTGTGAAGCATTTACCAGCTGTAGCAGGTTGAATGGTGGTCTCCAAAAATATATGCCTGCATCCTAATCCCTGGAATTTGTGAATGTGACATTATTTGGAAAAAGGTTTTTTGCAGCTATAATAAAGTTAAGGATCTTGAGATGAGATCATCCTGGATTATCCCAGTGGGCCTTAAATATAATCACATCTGTGCTTACAGGATAGACACAGAGGGTGATTCGACACAGACAGAGAAGGGACACACGGATAGACAGAAAGGGAATGTGGCCACAGAGGAGAGGCAGAGATTAGAAGGATGTGGGCACAACCAAGGGAAGACTGGAACCACCAGAAGCTGGAAGTGACCAAAAACCCCAGAATCCACCTTAGCGCCTCTGGAGGGAGTATGGCCCTGCCAAACCCTTGACTTTGGTCATTGGCTTCCACAGAGGCAATAGGATGTAGCTGCATTGTGTTAAGCACCCGGTTTTTAGTCATTTCTACGCCAGCCACAGGAAACTAAAATGAGTATACCAGTATCCCATTGCAGAGCTGTCATATGATTCAGGGGTGGGCAAGTGACCCCTAGCTAAGGCAAGACAAGTGAGCTTCTACCGTAAGGACAAAAACACTCTCTTTCGTGGGGACCGGCAGTTAGCGTAATGGCTATGTCACTGGATTCCCATGTAGTCGACCTCGGTTTGCGTCCTGGACCCAGTGGCTTAAAACTCACGCCAGGCGCATGTGCGTGTGTACCCAAGATCCCAAGAGGAGAATGTGCGGAGTGCCCATCCCCCCTGGGGGGTGATTTCTTGCTTTCTGTCTCTCTGTCTCTCTCTGTCTGTCTGGCGAGCGCACGCACCCTAAAGCAAAACAAAACAAAGCAACTCTTTCACAGCATTGCTGAGTGGTCCTATCTTTGCCACCACACGAGGAATCCTCAAAAAATTCATAGAGAAGGTATCACAAAAACTACGTGTGGATTTCAAAAATTTTTTTGCACAAAAATAAACTTGTACTTTAATTCCTTTCTTTCATGAACTTTATGAAGTACCTTCCTATTTGCCTGAGAATGAAAGCAACATAGAAACTAGTCATGTTGGGATCTAGAGAGAGAGATTCTTATCAACATTGCTTTAGAACCTGGAACTATTTTATCACTGGAATTATTTTATTACATGTGCGAATTAATTTCTTTCTAACCAATACAGACATACTAGTTTTCAGAGAACATTCAAAAGTGCTCATTTGCACAGAGAGAACTGTAAACACGTACAACTGCTGCTATTTTATCAGTTAGTATTTAAATTAGGCACAACTAGTAAAGACAATCAGGAAAATATGTATCAACCAGCAAACATTCTCAGATCTACCTTAATTCAATAATGTTCACTTGTTCCACAAAAACGTACTGAGCCCAACCATATCTAAAACATTCTATTCAAGAGAAGTATCTTTGCATTTAAGATCTTATTATTTACTAGCCAGTAAGGAGTTTAGTAAGGCCATATCACTGAGGTCACTAGCAGTATTACCTTTTCATTATATAGTCTATTGTTTTCTAGACAGTCCTAAATTCATGTAATTCTATGTATGCCAAAAAGAACTTGTTTAATACATAAAGGAAACACTTTAAATTCTTTAAAGGTTACTTTTATTTTAGAGAGATTTTTGTCATAGGGTACATGCACTTGCTGGAAAGATAGTGGAAGACAGAGAGAGACAGAAGGCAATAAATCACCCTCTGGGGGGATGGCCCCATCGCAATCCCTTCTCCTCCATACTCCTCTCGGGATCTTGGGCACGCACGCACACATGCATGCCCAGCGTGAGTTTTAAGCTGCCGAGTACAATACCCGAACTATGGTTGACTATGTGGGAGTCCAGTAAAATAACCATTACTCCATCTCCTGATCCCTATAAGGTTATAGTTTAACTACATTAGCAAATTATACAAAAAGAACTTTTGAAAAATTGAATATTTTGAGTTGGCAAAATAATCTTGTAGTATTTCAGTAACATTGTACCCTTGGTAATTTCATACATTTTAGCATTTTTTTCTTCTTGTAAGCTCGCTCCTTTCTGAAAGGAGTATGTCAAAAATCTCAGGGGTATTATTTTGAACTACTTTAGAAATAAAATTATTTTACCTTCAGCATTTCTATCTTTAGCTATTTTTCCAAGTTGAAGTTTTCAAATTAATTTTGTCCCCCATAATCCTATTTCTTTCTTCTTCTTTCATTTTTTTTTTTTCTTTTTTGATGAGCACATTTTGGACAAATTCCCAGTCAACTTTTTAAGCTAATTAAACTCAGATAAGTTTAACTGGGAGTCTACTTTTCAGAATTGTTAAAAAATAAAAATAAAGAGACCAGCAGTTGGCGTAATGTCTATGTCGCTGGACTACCATGTAGTTGAGCATGGTTCGAGTCCTGGAACCGCTTAAACTCATGCCGAGAGGAGAATGGAGGAGAAGGGATTGTGGCATAGCTATCCCCCGGGGAGTGATTTCTCACTTTCTGACTCTCTGTCTGTCTCTGTTTCTATAGCAAGCACACGCACCCTATAGCAAAAACCTCTCAAAAACAATAAATAAATAAAAATAAAGGAACCGGCAAGGGGCGTAGTGGTTAAGGGCACTGGACTCTCACGTGGCCAACTGCGGTTCGAGTCCTGGACCTGGTGGCCTGCTTTTTCACTCTCTCTCATTCTGTCTCTGTTCAAATTAAAATAAAATAAATAAAGTTAAATAAAATAATTATTTAAGAAAATTAAAATGCTCTTAGCATTGCTTATTGTTAAAAGAGCTCATTACTGATACTGAAGTCACCAGCATCCATAAACTAACACCCACTTGTCTTGATTTAAGACGGAAATGGACTTTCAGATGCAAATATCTAAATATTACGTTATTCAGCACTTTTTTATTTGCTAGTAGCATTATTTATTAAAAAAGAGAACTGTTTTTAATATTTTCAAGAATAAGCAAGCAAACCACACACACGCATTAGGCTCATAAATGATTTCAGTAAGGACAGACAGCAATATGCTAATCATGCAATAGTATTAATTCAGGTCTTCTCTCCCTGTAATCCAGAATAATCCTCCTCTCTTTGCTATATAACAGTAGTCGCCAAAGTCTTTGGGGGGATTAGAGTCATTCAATATGAAGTTAAAGGAAAAACGAGAAAATTAGTTTAGTTTTAAGATTACTCTTTCTTTTTTTTTTTTTTTTTTAGCGGTTTTTGCCTATAGGGCACGTGCGAGCGCCAGACAGACAGAGAGACATAGAGAGATAGAAAGCGAGAAATCACCCCCCAGGGGGGATGGCCACGCCGCAATCCCTTCTCCTCCATTCTCCTCTCGGGATCTTGGGCACGCACGCGCACACGCCCAGCGTGAGTTTAAGCCACCGGGCCCGGGACTTGAACCGCGGTCGACTACATTGGAGTCCAGCAACATAGCCATTACGCTAACTGCTGGTCCCTAGATTACCCTTTCTTTGTTTTTATTTTTATTTTTTTGATTGGAGAGTATGTGTGCTTGCCAGAGAGAGAGAAAGAGCAAGAAAGAGAGAGAGACAGAGAGAGAGAAAGTGAGAAAGCATCTCCTGTAGGGAATGGTCGTACTGCAATCCTTTCTCTATTTTTACCTCCTTTTGGGATGTATGTACATAAGCCCTGCATGTTTTTTAGGCTTCTGGGTCCAGAACTTGAACCATGCAGTTGGTCACATGGGGTCCAGTCACTTTAACCACCACGCTGCCAGCTGGCCAAGGATTCCCCCTCTGTATAGTTTCCTAATAGCCTAATATAAAAATGAGGAACACATCAGGTTTGCCTAAGACAGAGGTAAACAGCCTCAAAATAAGTGTCTACAGGAATGGCAAAGAAGCTGCTCTTCATTAACAAAAGGTACTTCGAGATGTTACTCATTTTTGATAATGTTGGCTAAGAAGAACCCCAGCAAATTTGCCTTTTTCTCTAAAGCTAAAAAGAAACTCACCACCAAAACTGACATGTAAGGAATTGGAAAAAATTAGAGATTTGTTTCTTGATAGCAACTTTGTGCCAGAGATATGAGGGCTTCTTTCCTGATGTAGAAATCACTGATGGAAATCTAGGTAAAAGGGTATAATTAAATAGTTGTGTGGCTCCACTTCCAGAATATTTGTTCTTTTTCTTTGTTTTTATCAAACACCTTAACATTTGCTAGAAACTGGAGAAAACTGATAGCTTTCTAAGAGTTAGGCTCTTGAGACATTCAAAGCTGCCTGGACCAGGTTGGGAATGACTACATTGGTGAACCATCCTGATTTGGACCCGAACCTAGATTGATGACCTAAGTACCTTTCCAGACTCTGCCTGCCATGGTTTTATGAACATCGAGAACTGGGTGTCTGCCATTGTCAACACACAGAGCTTCTCCAGAGCATTTCCATGCACAGAAACTCAAGTATCTTCAAAAAAGCATAGTCCACGGTCTCCCAGGGCTCAAGATACTGTCTATGGTATCACATGTGGGATTCAAACTCTGTTTGGCAGGATAATTCTTTTTTTTTTTTTTTTCCAACGAGAAGTCACTAGCACTTTAACTTGGCTTCTAGATACCTCCTTATTCCAGGCACAGTGAAAAACACAAAGCCTCTCCAATGCATTGGCACACAATTAGAACAGAACATGGTTCTAGTGATCTAATCGATAAATACCTAGCAAAATATGGTAAGTACTACAAGGTAATGGGAAAAATACTAAAGCTACAGTAGCTTTGTTCGTCTTGGGTTTTCTTAACTAAGAGTTCATTTTTAATTAAAAGTAAAATTTAAATTTTCAAAGGAGAGTTTTTTTTTCCTCCCATAAAAACAGATTAGACAGTTTATCAATTATATTAAGTTGGACCAAACAAAGATGTTAATCATTATAAAATAAATCTCAGTGCTCCAAGAAGTACCACCACCTCCACAAATGTAGGGCCAGTTCAGGTGCTGCCAACAAATACGGTAGAGTGATGTGTCTGGATCCTGGGAATACTGTCTGTTGTCCCCGGATGATTAAGCCCTAAGGCAGACAGGCCATGCTCTGGGGCTGCCTCTCACCATCCTCTGGTCAACACCCCAGTCTGTGCTGAGCAGTTAATTGTTCAGGGCCAAGAACGCTGCCTCCTTCAGGCTTCCCAAACCAGACCAAGGGCATGTGCAGCTCAGCCAGACTTGCACTAGTATGTACAACATGTTCTGTGGAGATGATGTGCTGTGATTCGCCCCCTGCCACCAGATAAGTTTCTTGCATTTGGCCATGGATGCATGCTTAAACATGGCATGCAATGGCACAGGAAGACAGAGGTCCAACTTGGTTCCACTTCTGAATTTCGATCAGTGACTGAAAACAATTGGCCTTAGTTTTCCTGTGTAAAAACACAGGTGGCTGTAAACTGTGCTCTGACTATAAACTCTTGAATCTATGGAACGTCAGACTATAAGCATGAGCTGCGTCCACCCATGCCCTGTGTCAGGGTACCAACTGAACCAAGCCCCAGACTGCAATGCACTGGGGATGTCAGACCTCGCCACAGTCACATACAGCAAAAAGTTCTAGGTTTCCTCACCACTGCTTCCTATGGTTCCACTAGTCACCAAAAATCCTTGAAATAACCCACTTTTAGACCCAATTCTTTTTTTTTTTTTTTTTTTGAGAGGTTTTCGCTATAGGCCGCGTGCACTTACAAGACAGACAGAGAGAGACAGAGAGACAGAAAGTGAGAAATCACCCCCCAGGGGGGATGGCCACTCTGCACATTCTCCTCTTGGGATCTTGGGTACGCACGCACATGTGCCTGGCGTGAGTTTTAAGCAACCGGGTCTGGGATGCGAACTGCAGTCGACTACATGGGAGTCCAGTGACATAGCCATTACGCTAACTGCTGGTCCCTTAGACCCAGGTCTTAATCTTCTATGAGACTATCTGCTTAAAATAGCCTTAAATACGTATGTAAATCTAGACCATTGTTCCTCTCCTCCATAAGAAGTTGAAGATGAGACTACTAGAGGCTGCTCTACTGCACCATTAACAGACCACCCCACTAATCAAACCACTTTGTAGCAGCTTACATCTTCTCCTCAAAGCAAATCCCTTTGTATCAGAGGAGGCTCATTTTGGAGAAGAATTTGTTCTTAATGTCTCAAAGCAAAGCAAAACTCTCTCTAATGGTAAACTGGCTTTTAATTTTTTAAAGAAAGTAATATATTTCTTTAAGTTTTTTATAGGGTGCATGTGCTGGATTGAGAGAGAGAGATAAAGTGAGAAATCATGCCCCAGGGGGCATGGCCACACCACTATCCCTTCTCTTCCACTCGTCTTAGGAGTTTGGCCATACATACTATACATACACAGGCATTGGGTATAATTTTCAAGATGCTGGGTCTGGGACTTGAACTTCACAACTGATCATGTGGTATCCAACACCTTAACCTCCACCCCACCTGATGGCCCTGGCAGGATCATTCTTAATGAAAAGGAAGTATACCCGGTACTGCCCTTTATTATCTTGGTTTAAAAACTCTGAGCAAGAGAAAGAAGGATTTGTTGAGAAATTAATAAAGCTTAGTTTAAGGGCGCGGCCTTCTCAGAGACCCCTTCCAAATCTTGTGTTCTTAATTTTGCGTTCTTTTTATTGAGTCTCATTAATTGTATAAGCTATAGACAACCCTCCCCTAAAATAGAAAAATGCTAGAGAAGTTGCATTACATTTTAACTTGATTAAAGTGTAAAAATTAAACACAAACTTCATCTTTTATGGACATCCTACAACCTGCGCAAGTCAACATCAGAGCTGAGACTACTCAGTTGGGGTCCCTGGTCGCCAGTTGTCCTTTCATAACCACAGCATGGTTCAAAACTGGCCAGTATGTTTGCTTTATCCTCTTCTTGAAAACACTGCACTGTGGGCCAATTACTACTAATAGATTCTAAATACCAGAAGAATTTCCAAGTGTGGTCGTCTTTTTGGTTAAGCGATGTCAATGTTCCAATATCAGCTAAATTTTGTTTTATGTTGAAGTTAATGGACTTGGAATTGGCTTCCACATTGTCTTAAAAGTGTTTTCCCAGGACCAACTCATTGAAATATTTATTTTTTTTATTATGAAAGAAATTGCATATACATATACACGTACACACATCCATAAATAACTTAAACAATATAACGCATAGCACAGAAAGTGAAAACCTTCCATAATTCTACACAGCCAAGAAAAGCTATTAACATTTTTTAAAGCATATAAACATGTCATTTATTATTTTACAAAAAATGGAATTATACTCTCAACTCAGAAGTATGCTATTTCCCATCTAGAAACTGTATTAGACATCTTTCTATGTTAGTCTGAAAGTGATTTTTTTTTAAAGAGAGATTTTTACTACAGGGCATGTGCAATCACTGGAGAGACAGAGAGAGACAGAGAGACAAAAAGGGACAAATCACCACCCAGGAGGCATGGCCATGTTGCAGTCCCTTCTCCTCCATTCTCCTCTTGGGATTTTGGGCATGTGTGCACATGTGCCTGGTGTGAGTTTCTACCTGCTGGGTCTGGGACTTTAACTTTGGTTGACTACATGGGAGTCCAGCAACACAATCACTACACCATCTGCTGGCCCCTGAAAGTGATATAATACCTCTATAATAGCTTCATGAGGTCCAGCAGGGGGCATGGTGGTTAAGGTGCTGGATTCTCACATTGCCAACTGTGAATTGGATCCCAGACCTGGTGGCTTGTTTTCTCATTCTCTCTCTCTGTCTATCTCTCTCTGGTCAGATTAAAAAATAATATCAATAAATTAAATTAAATTAAAGAATTTTTTTAAAAAGTAGCTTCATGGTATTGTCCTATGTGGCTGAACCACACTTTCCCTAATCAATTGCTTGTTAATGGGCATTTGGTTCTTTCTAGTTTTTCCTGAATAAATATTCTTGCAAACATCATTTTGCACTTAAATATCTTTGAGCAGATGTAGAACTATATCTCTATGATGAATTTCCAAAAGGTGAATTACTACTGGGTCAAAAGATTTTATTTTATTTTATTTTATTTTTAATAGCTATTGCCTAATTGTCTTCCAAAAATTTTATACCCATTTACATCCTCAACCACACTGTAGGAAAGAATCTATGTCTCCATCACCTAGTAACACAACACTCATGCAATGTGGTAATATCTAATTTGAGTTAGAAGTTAAGAGCTACAGAGAACAGCTGAAGGTGTAATGGTTACATCGCTGGACTCCCATGTAGCCGCCCGCAATTCCACTCCTGGACCTGGTGGCTTAAAACTCAGGCCGGGTGTGAGTGCATGTGTGCCCAAGATCCTGAGAGGAGACTGAAGAAGGGATTGTGGTGTGGCCACCCTCGCCCCCACCCACCAGGGAGGGGTGATTTCTCACTTTCTGTCTTTCTCTGTCTCTCTGGCAAGTGCATGTGCCCTGTGGCAAAAATCCCTTGGAAAAAAAAAAAAAAAAAAGTTAAGAGCTTTAGCCTGTGGACTTTTTTTTCCCCCTTTATGAAAAGCTAACAAAGAGATCAAAAGTCTCCCCCTTTCCTTGATGAACTCCCTGCTCTGGGTGAGCCAGCTTCCCAGACAGACAGTCAATGCAGAGGGAAACATTCTAACACCTACTGCTTGCCTTGAGTTAGTTTTATTAGAGACAATTTGTCAGTGAACGTCTAAGAAAATGTGTTAGTTCCTCTCCTCCATAAGAAGTTGAAGATGAGACTACTAGAGGCTGCTCTACTGCACCATTAACAGACCACCCCACTAATCAAACCACTTTGTAGCAGCTTACATCTTCTCCTCAAAGCAAATCCCTTTGTATCAGAGGAGGCTCATTTTGGAGAAGAATTTGTTCTTAATGTCTCAAAGCAAAGCAAAACTCTCTCTAATGGTAAACTGGCTTTTAATTTTTTAAAGAAAGTAATATATTTCTTTAAGTTTTTTATAGGGTGCATGTGCTGGATTGAGAGAGAGAGATAAAGTGAGAAATCATGCCCCAGGGGGCATGGCCACACCACTATCCCTTCTCTTCCACTCGTCTTAGGAGTTTGGCCATACATACTATACATACACAGGCATTGGGTATAATTTTCAAGATGCTGGGTCTGGGACTTGAACTTCACAACTGATCATGTGGTATCCAACACCTTAACCTCCACCCCACCTGATGGCCCTGGCAGGATCATTCTTAATGAAAAGGAAGTATACCCGGTACTGCCCTTTATTATCTTGGTTTAAAAACTCTGAGCAAGAGAAAGAAGGATTTGTTGAGAAATTAATAAAGCTTAGTTTAAGGGCGCGGCCTTCTCAGAGACCCCTTCCAAATCTTGTGTTCTTAATTTTGCGTTCTTTTTATTGAGTCTCATTAATTGTATAAGCTATAGACAACCCTCCCCTAAAATAGAAAAATGCTAGAGAAGTTGCATTACATTTTAACTTGATTAAAGTGTAAAAATTAAACACAAACTTCATCTTTTATGGACATCCTACAACCTGCGCAAGTCAACATCAGAGCTGAGACTACTCAGTTGGGGTCCCTGGTCGCCAGTTGTCCTTTCATAACCACAGCATGGTTCAAAACTGGCCAGTATGTTTGCTTTATCCTCTTCTTGAAAACACTGCACTGTGGGCCAATTACTACTAATAGATTCTAAATACCAGAAGAATTTCCAAGTGTGGTCGTCTTTTTGGTTAAGCGATGTCAATGTTCCAATATCAGCTAAATTTTGTTTTATGTTGAAGTTAATGGACTTGGAATTGGCTTCCACATTGTCTTAAAAGTGTTTTCCCAGGACCAACTCATTGAAATATTTATTTTTTTTATTATGAAAGAAATTGCATATACATATACACGTACACACATCCATAAATAACTTAAACAATATAACGCATAGCACAGAAAGTGAAAACCTTCCATAATTCTACACAGCCAAGAAAAGCTATTAACATTTTTTAAAGCATATAAACATGTCATTTATTATTTTACAAAAAATGGAATTATACTCTCAACTCAGAAGTATGCTATTTCCCATCTAGAAACTGTATTAGACATCTTTCTATGTTAGTCTGAAAGTGATTTTTTTTTAAAGAGAGATTTTTACTACAGGGCATGTGCAATCACTGGAGAGACAGAGAGAGACAGAGAGACAAAAAGGGACAAATCACCACCCAGGAGGCATGGCCATGTTGCAGTCCCTTCTCCTCCATTCTCCTCTTGGGATTTTGGGCATGTGTGCACATGTGCCTGGTGTGAGTTTCTACCTGCTGGGTCTGGGACTTTAACTTTGGTTGACTACATGGGAGTCCAGCAACACAATCACTACACCATCTGCTGGCCCCTGAAAGTGATATAATACCTCTATAATAGCTTCATGAGGTCCAGCAGGGGGCATGGTGGTTAAGGTGCTGGATTCTCACATTGCCAACTGTGAATTGGATCCCAGACCTGGTGGCTTGTTTTCTCATTCTCTCTCTCTGTCTATCTC
This sequence comes from Tupaia belangeri chinensis, assembly GCF_000334495.1. Taxonomy (NCBI): domain Eukaryota; kingdom Metazoa; phylum Chordata; class Mammalia; order Scandentia; family Tupaiidae; genus Tupaia; species Tupaia belangeri. Next base: position 841,756 of record NW_006203092.1, on the reverse strand, counting down.
TCTCTGGTCAGATTAAAAAATAATATCAATAAATTAAATTAAATTAAATTAAAGAATTTTTTTAAAAAGTAGCTTCATGGTATTGTCCTATGTGGCTGAACCACACTTTCCCTAATCAATTGCTTGTTAATGGGCATTTGGTTCTTTCTAGTTTTTCCTGAATAAATATTCTTGCAAACATCATTTTGCACTTAAATATCTTTGAGCAGATGTAGAACTATATCTCTATGATGAATTTCCAAAAGGTGAATTACTACTGGGTCAAAAGATTTTATTTTATTTTATTTTATTTTTAATAGCTATTGCCTAATTGTCTTCCAAAAATTTTATACCCATTTACATCCTCAACCACACTGTAGGAAAGAATCTATGTCTCCATCACCTAGTAACACAACACTCATGCAATGTGGTAATATCTAATTTGAGTTAGAAGTTAAGAGCTACAGAGAACAGCTGAAGGTGTAATGGTTACATCGCTGGACTCCCATGTAGCCGCCCGCAATTCCACTCCTGGACCTGGTGGCTTAAAACTCAGGCCGGGTGTGAGTGCATGTGTGCCCAAGATCCTGAGAGGAGACTGAAGAAGGGATTGTGGTGTGGCCACCCTCGCCCCCACCCACCAGGGAGGGGTGATTTCTCACTTTCTGTCTTTCTCTGTCTCTCTGGCAAGTGCATGTGCCCTGTGGCAAAAATCGCTTGTCAAAAAAAAAAAAAAAAGTTAAGAGCTTTAGCCTGTGGACTTTTTTTTCCCCCTTTATGAAAAGCTAACAAAGAGATCAAAAGTCTCCCCCTTTCCTTGATGAACTCCCTGCTCTGGGTGAGCCAGCTTCCCAGACAGACAGTCAATGCAGAGGGAAACATTCTAACACCTACTGCTTGCCTTGAGTTAGTTTTATTAGAGACAATTTGTCAGTGAACGTCTAAGAAAATGTGTTAGTGATAGAATATTTAGTAATGATTAAATAAACAGATATTTACCCAACTTTTACTTTTTAGCACTGCTGTTTACACATCTGCACATTGCCTCACTTTTTATTGGATCACAATAGTTTGAGAACTGAATTCTTTAAAGGTGTGCAAAAAGTCACCCTGAGCCAGTCGATTAAGGAAGAGCTAGATTTGCCAACGTTTGGTCTTCAAACTTTTTTTTTCTTTATTCACGATAGAGTGTGCACAAGTGTGAGAGAGGGAGGTAGAGGAACACCCTCAGCAGGGGCTGGCCATGCCTTGGACTCCTTCCTATAGTACTCCAGCACACTGGGTCTTGGGTACTTGCCTGGCATGTTTCAGGCTGACTAGATAGCGATTCATGTGGGATCCAGCTACTCTTGGGCAGCATGTTACTGCCGCATCATGGAGCTGGTCCAACATCCACTCTTAAAGAAGCCCACTTCGATGGTTACTATGATTTACATCTCCAGAATCAGGATCAATGGGTGCAAGTGGGAAAAGAAATTGGGTGTTACCTAGTCAAAAGATTATCCCTTTGGGATTCATTCAAGGAGATGAGAGGCTCATGGAAGAGCAAGACAGCAAGGGATTACAGGTTCCTGGTATTTCACCTAATTGCATCATAGCAGCCCACTTTGGTCTGTTTATTTCTTCTTTTTTTACTTTTTAAAGAATTATTTTATTTTAAATTTTATTCACTGTCATTATTTTATTTTATTCTTTTCTTTTTTAAGTTGACCAGAGAGAGACAGAGAGAGAGAAGGAAAGTAAGAAAACATGCTGCCAGGTCTGGGACTTGAATCACAGACAGCCATTTGGGAGTCCAGAACCCCAAACACCATGCCACCTGCTGGCCACTGGCCTGTTTCATATAGTGGGTTATAAACTGTTATCTGGAACAGACTGATTTCTATTTTTTTCCCATCAGTAACACCAACATAATAGCAATGCCTATGCTAGAGTAGTGAAGATTAAATGAAAGAATACTGTATATATAAAGGGTTTAGTAGCCCTGTGCTCTGCACATGCCAAGAACTCAGTAAATGTTTGTTATTTTATTATTGAAGATTTTGCTCTAAAAAAATGATTATGTGGCTAAAAAAATGTTTCAAAAGTACCTTGTCATCTATAAATTAAGGTGGTAATTTCAGATGGAGTGTTCTAAATTGTATTCACTGTTTTCCAATCTGTCATTCATTTCATTCCCAGACTCCATCTCATTTTGTAGAGACTGCTGCAGGCTCTGAAGAAAATGTGTCCTCCGCACATCGGGAGGCGCCACTCGTCACCAAGTGTGACCAGACCACAGCTGCTCAATCTGTATGCCATTAATTTGTAGGAGAAATATGGTGGTACAAAAGATCTCCCTACCCTGTGGGGGAAAAAAATCCCTGCAGGTTGACCACGAGGATTGAACATGTAAGTTATAAAATGTTCGAAATGTTGCCTAGTTGCCATCTTTTCCATGATTATGAGGACATTTGAGAGGAGTTCAGAAATGGACGGGAATCTTCGAAGACTGGCTGACTTTCCATTCTTGGCCAGATGGTTTTTTTACAGGAAGAATTCATCCAACAAACACACACTCGCATCCATCCTTTTCTTAGGAAAGTTTGCCTTTGTGTAGGGGAAGTTTTCAAATTTTTCTAATGAATCACAGACATGAGGCATGAGGCAGAGAGCATCAGGCATTTTCATTTTTGCCTGGTCTAACGTGAGACCAGAAACTACAGAGTAGGAGCAAAATCTCCCCAACTGTGTGTCCTTTCTACCCAGGGACTCCTGTGCCAGTCACCGCTGATGTCTGAGAGCCAGACGTGGGTTTAGGGAGGGGCTTCCCCATGTCAGGGCCATTCAGGGTCTGTGGTAGACTTAGGAGCAAGTAGACATAAAAACTGTAGAATTAAGGGTTGAAAACAGCATTTAATGAAACCCCTCCCTCCAGACGCTCTTGATCAAAGTCTACCCTTGCACTAAGACAATCGATCTACAGTTGCATACATAAAATGTTGGCAACACGCTGTCCTCATTGCTTTCAACAGAGGCTTTAGACCCCTGAATCTGGGCATCGTCCCAGAATTGAGATCCAGTTGCATTACACATACCAGAAGACACACTACCACAGCCGGGGCCCGTGCAACCACTTTCTTTTAACCCCGCGTCTGTGAAAAATTACTTTCCAAAAAAATAAGTGAAACCCGATGTCTTCTCCGGGTGGTTATTTTTTGCGCCTATGAAGTCAATAAAACTCTCCGGATTTATTAGACAGCCCTGCTGCGGAAGACAAGACCACTTCCTATTCCCTAGTGGAAATGTGTGTCTTTCCTTTCTGCAACCTTCTGGCCACAGATTTTAATTTTATTCATTGCTTTTATTTTTCCCAGAAAATTTGTCAGAACCCTCTAAGATAAGTGCTTTGGCCTGCACTAAAATTCCAATCTTTTATCCAAGAGTGACAAAACAAATGCATTTCAGGCTCTTCTAGCTTTTTCTCTAAACCTCCGATTTTAGAGGGGCCTCTCTTCCCTGCATCAGAATCAACACAGAGTTTTGGCTGAATCTCCTTCCAGCACACTGAACACTAAATGTAATATCCACCAACAAATTATACTCCTGTGAGAGTCCACTAACCAGGGATTGATGACCATGAAATGACAATTCGATTCAATTCTATTTAATGCAACAGTATTTATTGGGCCCCTACTCTCTGCCAATGCTCTATTGGGATGGAGATGCAAAGATGTAGAATATAATATGCATTCTTTTTAAAGGAGTTTAGAATCTCTTCGGGGAAACAAATACATCACAAGACAAAGTTACTTGTAGTGGTAGATTTCCTGATGAACAGAGAGTCTGTGGAGGACAAGGCCTAGAACATGGAAAGGCCATGAAAGGCTTTCCAGAGGAGATGACTCTTGTTTAAAGATGAGCCAAGGTTCATCATGTGAATCTGGGAAAGGGCATGCCAAGCGGAGGGACTGGCATGTGCAAAGGATCAGAGGAGTGACACAGCATGGCACATTTGAGATCTAAAAGGTTGTAGTTGGAGATGAAGGTTAAGTGGTTATGAGTAATCTGTGTTCATACATGAATATGAGTATGTATTCTTTAGGTGACAGGAAATGACTGAAGGGCTTTATGCTTTGGAGTAACTATAGTATCATGACCAAAGATAGAGGGGGACAAGTGGCTGACTGAGCTCTAGCTAGGGAGACATGCAGAGAGCTTGGAAGACCAGTGTAGAGGAAATGGGAAGGAAGATTTAGAGTGACAGTCAAGAAGCAGACATAAAAAGGTAGTAAAACAGTAAAGGTTCTCGCCCCAGAATGATTTTTTTTTTTTTTAAGTGAGAGAGAGCAGGAGGAAGAGGGGTATTTTTGACAGGGTCTCATTATGCCACAATCCTCCTGTCCCAGCCTCCTAGTTAGCTAGGACCACAGGCGTATGCCACCATGTCCCCGCCTATTAGGGTTGATCTGGGAACTAAACCCAGGCCTCTCATTTAGCCTTAGCTACTATCTAGTGGCACTCTACCACTTACGTCACCATAACTGGGGCTTTTTTTGTTTATTTGTTTTTAACAGCATGACTCCCTCTTTTTTTAGAGAGATATTTGCTGTAGGGCACATGAGCTCACCAGAGAGAGATAGAGACAGAAAGTGAGAAATCACCCTCTGGGGGAGGCCACACCACAATCCCTCCTCCTACATTCTCCTCTTGGGATTCTGAGCAGGCATGCGCATGTGCTTAGCGTGAGTTTTAAGCACTGGATCCAGGACTAGAAAGGTGGTCAACTCCGTGGGAGTCCAGTAACGTAACCATTATGCCATCTGCTGGTCCCAACAGCATGACTGTTAAGCAGTTGCATTCCATTATTTAAGAGTGACAATTATCCCCGAAGTCTTATCAATTCTAAACTGTTGACTCGCTACATTTTTTTCCCCCTCTGCTTACTTTCAAAATGGATTTGAAGCAAAAAATCAATTCTGTAACTAAAGGAAGGGCCACAACAAATGGATGCACACGCTGGGTGCTGTGCAACTCCATGTGCAGTTGTGTACTATGACAGCCTCGGCCATGTGTAGAAGAACATTCCTAAGACATTATCTCTGGCTCAGTCACTCTGAGTATTACTTGAAGAGATTCGTACCAGTTATCCTGACAAACTTTAATTTTGATTATTCTCATTTTAACATGCCACATTGTCTCAATTCAACTGGCATATTCTTTTCTTTTCTATTCTATTTTTTTTTTAAAGGTTTTTGCCAGGGACTGCCAGGTGGTGTGGTGGTTAAGGGTGCTGGACTCCCACATGGCTGACCATGCTTCAAGTCCTGGACCTGGTAGCTTGTTTTCTCACTTCCCCTTTCTCTCTCTGTCTCTCTCCAGTCAAACTGAAAAATAATAATAGATGAATAAATAATTATTTTAAAAAAGGTTTTTGCTACAGGGTGCATATACTCATTGTAGAGGAGACAGACAGTGAGAGAGAGGGAGAAATCACCACTGGGGGGTGATGGCCACACTACAATCCCGTCTTTTCTATTCTCTTCCTGGGGGTTGGGGACACATGCACACACACCTTACATGATTTTCAAGCTGCCATGTCTGGAACTCAAACCACGGTTGGCCATGTGAGAGTCCAGTGCCTTAACTACTGTGCCACCGACTGGCCCACCTGACATATTCTTAAATTGTGGTTTCTATTCTGTTAACTTGTATTTCACAGCTTTAAGAGAAAAGGTACTGTTTTCTGCATCACTCATTTGGTTTTGTCAAAGGAAAGGAGATGTAGCACAGTGTTTTGGGAGTCAGGAGGCCCTTAGTTCATTCCCTGTGAACTTGGTCACAGCACCTAAGATCCATTTTTCCTACTGTATAATGGGACAACATTAATACCCACCTGAAAAGCTTTGTGCAAGAATTAAACAAACCAATGAATAGAAAGTGTCTGGCACATAGCAAGGGACAGGTTTCGAGGGCTCTCAGTGTCATGCACTGTGCGGGGTGCCTGATATATGGTCTCTTGCTGCAATCTGTTGTTTTTACAATAAAAGAGAGTTAAGCTGTTTGAGGGCAGGGTTTATTTTTTATTATATTCCTACCCCCTAAGATACTGTTTGCCTCAAAGTGGCTAAAATGGATTAAATAGTAATTTGTCCAAAGTCAAATAGTTATTAAATAGCACAATAAGATTCTGACCTGTGTCTTCTTGAATCCAAACCAGTGATTTTCCAGTCTTATTGTATGTGGAAATATAACAAAGTGCATAAAAACCGGTGGGACCAGCAGATAGTGTAATGGTTACATTGCTGGATTCCCACGTAGTCAACCATGGTTTGAGTCCCAGACTGGGCAGACTGGGCAGCTTAAACTCACATGGGTGCCTATGCGTGCCTACCCAAGATCCTGGGAGGAGAATGGAGAAGGGATTATGATATCGCCATTCCTGTTGGAGGGTGGATTTCTCACTTTCTGTCTCTTTGTCTCTTTCTGTCTTTCTGGCAAGCGCACACGCCCTATAGCAAAAACCTCCCTTAAAAAAAAAGTGGCATTAAAGTACAGGTTTATTTTCATATATATATATAAATTTCACGCATGTTTTCTCATTATTTTCCATGAACTGTTGGGAAAAGTTTTATTTATTTATTTATTTCTCCCATGAGTGAGAGAGGTGGAGACACAGAGACAGAGAGAGAGACAGTACCCCCACCAGGGTCTTGATGCTGTGATCTACTTCCAGCCTTTATCCAGTCCTGGATCGTGGGCATTTGCTTGCCCAGCATTCTCAGAGAGGTCTTGGGACTTGAACAGAAACCTCCCCATGTGAAACTGCCTCCCAGAACACTCTGACCACTGCACCGTGGTCTGGCCCATTCCATGAATGTTTTGAAAACTCCTGATATAAAACAAAATGACATAGAAGCTGCTTCTAGTGCTGCTTTGTGCCTTCTTCTACTACCAGTTTTCAAATTATTCATTTATGATCAAGGGAGGGTTCTAGGATAAGCTGTTTCCTTCTCTATCATTAAAAATGATTTTTAGAGTATTTCTAAAGGAGTCAATCTTATGGCTAATAGTTCTTCCTCCTTCAGTCACGGTCCTGCATTTTTAGTGCTTTCTTGGGTAGATCTACCTATTAGTCTGCTAAAGACTCTTCAGCTTTAATATCTCCACTCCAGCTCTCATTGACTCACTCTTCTCCATACCCACCTATGAAAACATGGCTTTTCCTTAAGCATGGGTAGATGGCATTTCTATCTGCCTGGCACTCAAGGTTGAGATTTTGGATGCAACTTTTGCTCCTTCTTCTCATCTAATTGTTCACCAAATTGTGCTGTTTCCACTTCAAAAATGGTTTTCAGATCTGGCTTTTCCTTTTCATTTCAGCGGCTACTCCCTAATTAAGGACTTCACCATTGTTAGCTTGAATCATCTGCTCAGTTTGCTAAGTGTCTCACCTTTGGTTCCTTCCATTGCTGCTGTAAACGAAGTTAGATTTCCACGACACAGAGTAGTCTCCAGCATACAAGGCCTGGTGCCTGTTTACGTTCAGGGCAAGAGCTTATGCTTTCCATTAAGTACTACTGTATTTAAAACCAAGCCCAGTCTGAGTTTCCCGCCGCTTCCCTCATTTGTCCTTGGCTTTGGCTATATTGAACGATTTTGTATTTCCCAAACATCCAACACATTTTAGGACTTTGTGCCTCTCTTCAATCACCTTATTCTGCCTAGAACAGTTCTCACTCTCTTAGGAGCCTTGAAAAGTCCTGTTCATTCCTTAAAGCCCAATTCAATATCAAGTCCTGAGTGGGTGAAGTCTTTTCCACCTTTCACCCATGTGACTCAAGGACGAGAAATGGTGCCCTCTTTGCATTTTTCATAGCACTTCCAACATTCTTATAAGAGTAGTCATTTCTCGGGAACCAGCAATTAGCGTAATGGCTATGTCGCTGGACTCCCACGTAGCCGACCGCGGTTCGCGTCTCGGACCCGGTGGCTTAAATCTCACGCTGGGCGCGTGTGCGTGCGTGCCCAAGATCCCGAGAGGAGAATGGAGGAGAAGGGATTGCAGCGTGACATCCCCCCTGGGGGGGTGATTTCTCGCTTTCTGTCTCTATGTCTCTCTCTGTCTGTCTGGCGAGCGCACGCGCCCTATAGCGAAAACCTCTCAAAAAAAAAAAAAAAAAAGAGTAGTCATTTCTGTATTACTTGTTTATGGAGCCTTGAGGTCAAGGACTATTTAATTCATTGATGTAATTCTAATCCCAGCACGAAGATAGTTAACTTTTTTCTACTTAATGAAAAAAAGTATATTGGGTGTGTGTTTTTATTAACTGAGTAACTGCAAGCGGTTCAAAAAAAATAAAGCCAAATCATGTAGTTGGTGGGACAATAACAGATGTTTGAGAATGCTTGTCTAGTTCATAGTATAAATGCGTGTTACATTTATGAACATATTTACTTTATAAACATTTGACTTCACTTATGCACAAACTCGCTGAATAAGGAAAGTAAGAAGTATCTGTAAAAAGGACAGTTAAGGCTGGCCCCATAGCGCAGAGGTTAAGGCTTATGCATGGATCCTACAAGGCCAACCACAGTTTGAGTGTGGCCCCAGTGACTTGAAAAATGTGCTAGACATATGTGCACGTCCAACATCTCAACAGGATGGAGAAATGGAGGAAAACGAATTGTGGCATGACCATGCCACATTTAGGGGTTTTCTCTCTTTCTTTGGTGAATGTATGTGCCCTCTGGTGATTAAAAAGAAAAAAGAAAAAAGAACAGATTAGTCTCAGGATCACATGAAACTGGAAATTCAAAAAAATCACATAACTTCTAATAACAAAGTTTCTTTAATATGGGAGACTTTCTTACTCTGTTATGGGTCACCTTCACCATAGGGTGTTTTAAGCCCCTGCTCTTCTTGGAGTTCCATCAGTTTCTTTATTTAAATAGTAATTTTCAATCAGCCAGAGGGTTAACTGTTTCTTACATTCCTGCAAGACCTCAGTTATCTCTGAAATTTTTGTCATCTTTTTCGAGTTTTGTATGTCAGCTTTGGAGATTAGCTTTTTACTGTTTTTGTGGGGGAAAAATACTAGTATAAGGAACTGTCATACTGAAAATATCTAAGTTCTCACTTCCAGTGGTTTCACAGTCAGAGGCTCTAGGTTGTCATTCTGGCCCTATAATTCAGGTGATCTTGGGATAAGTCACATTGGTCTTCTCAGGAATGGTAAAGGTTACAAATTTGAAAAATCTAGGCCACCTTTGGCCCACGGAAAGGACTGAGTTAGCCCCTAACAGCATTTAAATGAGGCAACAGATAATTTATCTAGGAAACTTTATGTAAGAACACTATTTTTTACTTACTCTTGAGAAATCAGAAGTTCTAGCCTCATTTCTACTCAGTTTATTGTAGCTGTCCCTTTTCCCAGGGCATGGACCTTCCAGGGCTCCAATGACTCCATTAGTTTCTGTTGCTTTTTGGTCTGCCATACACAGAGACGACATACTTTAATTCATTGATATAATCCCAATAATCTGCTATCTGTCAATGCACTTGTACTGAGAGATATTAAAAATGTCTGACTTTAAGGGTGTCAGGGAAAGAAAAAAATTAATCGACATAAAAATGAAAGGTTATCTGTTGAAGTTGAATGTGGTAATATCTTTGACTTGATTGGTATGCACTGTGTTCATGCTGAGAAAAAAACATTTTGTATGCTGCAGAGATGTGCAGTCATTAAATGTAATAAAAATTAATAACAATAATGGAGCCAGAAAGTGGTTTGGTGGTTAAGTGCGCTGGATTCCCACATGGTCGACCGTGGTTCAAGTCCCAGACCTGGCATCTTGCTTTCTCTTTCTCGCTTTCCCTCTCTCTCTCTCTCTCTCTCTCTCTCTCTCTCTCTCTCTCTCTCTCTCTCTCTCTCTCTCTCTCTCTCTCTCTCTCGCTCTCTCTCTCTCTGTCCCTCTCTGATCAGAAATAAATAAATAAATAAATAGGAAAAAATAACAATAATAGTAATACAAAAATAAAATACATTTCTAAAAAAAAGAATCTGACTTCTAAGTTAGTTGGTGACTGATCCATTGGAATGGGCCCTGACCTTTGGAAAAGAACGATATCTTGGTAATCTGCTCTGCTCCAGTTGCTCTCTGGAGGAGAGGCAGGGAGTGGACATTGCTCAGTGGGCTTAGAGTAGCATTTACCAGCAATTAGTAAAGACTATGCTAACCTCAGGTGCACACCGTCAGGTGCATGCCACCTCTGCTATAACTGTGGGTTTTTGTTTTTTTTTTTCAGAGTAGAGAAAGGTATTTTTAAACCACATGTCTTACTGAAAACAAATGAAGGAAAGAAAAACAAAAAGAAAAGACAAAATAGTTTTTCTTGCCCTGGTTGCTTTGTTCATTTACCAACTGGCCTCTAAGCATCTGACTTTGATTTCCCGGTACTAAGCAATCTATAAACTCTTTCCAGCCTAAGCATAAGGAGCCTCTAATTTTATCCATTTTATAAATGGAGTGAAATTTTTGCAAATCATGTTGAAGAGAGGGCATTGTACAGAATTTATAGAACGTCTAAAACACTGATAGAAATAATAAATCACCAATAAATTATCTCAGTTTTCTTATTGGGCTTTCTGATTTTAAAAGCACTCTAATGATCTTTTTTTTTTTTCATTTTTAATTTAGCCATGGCTATTTTTCAAATGGAATTAATGACCAAAAGCTAGCCTCATTCTCTAATTACAGTAAGAGACACTAGACAGGAGTTGTTCCAGACACTGACCCATCTTGGCTCAGGGAGAGGCTCTGGGCAGTTTTACTGTGTGCTGGCTTAGTACCTGGGGCCAGGAAACATCTGTTACAACATGCGGTGCAGCGGGTGCTCTGCTTAATTATAAAATGGCATTGCAGTGTCCCTTTGAGTTGGCTGGCCATAGCTCCTAATGCTATACTATAGGCAAAATGTGATATTCTTGATATTCTGTGAACTGCATCTCTAACCACCCAAGTGTCGAATTACTTTGAGGAAAGTGAAAAAGTTTAACCTTGCCCTAAGGAAAAGGTGTGGGGAAAGACAAAACAAAAATGCTTTCTAAAAGCTATTAAAGTGCTTAGGCACGAGTGGGTGTCCCTTTTATGGGGAACACGGGAGCGGATTCAGAAATGACTCACACTTCCAGAATGAGCTGTTTATATAGTGCTTCCTCCTCTCTATTCCAGGGATCCTGTGTGGAAGGTCAGGGACAATGACAATTGAGAAGTAAAGGGAAAACTGGAGAAGGGTGAAGGCAATGCTTGGAATACCAGAAGGCTCATTCACTTTGAATAAGAGGATGCATTTCTGTAAGGAGTTCGTGCAATCAGTTATGGCCCAGGACTTAGAATTTATTCTTGGAACATGTTCACTCAGGGGAATTCTTTACAGTAACGCGAATCTCTTACTAGCAATTATGAGAACTTACTTTCTCAAATCCTCTTATATGCTGATGGGAGAATAGAGCCCATTGTCCACCGTGTCTGTTTAGGAATATCTTTTGTCTCTTAGGCTGTTGTAATTACTTCCAGACCAGTGGTATATTTATGATTTACATCATGTTACAGAGGAAAAAGTCTTAAGGATTTTTTTCCCTAAGACTTTTTGAATTATTATTTTAGACTCATTGCCAGATTTTGTTTTATTTTTTAAGGGGAAAGCTGATGAACTTTTAAGCATGTCATTATATGCTCCCAAATGGCAAATCCTTGTTCTTTCAAAGCTTCTTGTGAGAAGAAATGTAAAGATGTGTGTGTGTGTGTGTGTGTGTGTGTGTGTGTGTGTGTATGTATGTATATTTAGAAACAGGTAAAGAAAGAAAACAGGTAAAAAGGAACACATAAAGTTTACTGATAAAACTCAAAACATATTTTGTATTTCTGTTAGAAAAAAAGCAGGCAGATTTGTGGGAACCTTACTTAACATTCGAGGCAAGTTTACGGAGGGCAGCTCCACACCTATTTTTAATCATGTTTCAGTAACTACGTGCAGCAACTGAAGGGTTAAACCCTAAAGCAAGGAACTATCTCTAAGTCAGAAAACAAAGGGAAACTTGCATATTTCCGAAGATGACATCGGATCAGCCTGTGGATTTCAAGCAATTATGCGATATTATGATTCCCACTGAGCATGCATTAGTTGGAATACTGTTCTTTTTATTTCTCCATGTCCCGGGGTTGTACACTGAAAGAGCCCTGTTCAACTTCGCATGTCAGGATTTTGAAGGAAAAATTATAGTAAAATATGTTTAAAACAGTGGGGCCTTATGTGAATGAACATAACATTTTCCAAGGCTTTCAAAAATCCTTTTGTTCAAAATATGGTTTGTATTTTGTTTCCTTTTTCTTTCTTTAATTTTTTTTTCCTTTTATTCAAGTTTTCACCTCCCCTCCTTCCTAGAGAAAAGAGAGAAGTTTCAAAAGAGATCAATAAGAGAGTCTACATTTAAGGCCTTGGGCTTATAATGGATTTGTTTTAAATGGGACACCCCACATGGAAAATAAACAAGTGAGAAAAGTTCATCTATGTCTATAACTTCATTTCCAGCAACCATGGTGACAGTCACAGCATCTTAATAAATGTCCCCTAGAGTCATCGTGTGAGGAAAAGGATTATTAATTGAGGTTTCTGTGAGTTGAAAGATGGATTGTTCATAAGGGACATTTCTAGAGTGCAAGGACTAAACACTCAACCTATGGGTTGCTCTAAAGGATAGAGCATCTTTTAAAATTAAATTAATTCAAAACAAAACAAAACGAAACAACAGCACAATGAAGGTCACAGATTAGGAATGATGATGAATGACCATCTTATTCTTTCTCTCAAAGTAGAGAAGTAACTTGTTTGATAAGTTAGGAATTACACCTAGCTGTCAGTGTCAGAGACATCACTTCAAAGACTTAAACATACAAGGGTTATTTCTGATATGAAAGACATCCTACCTTTGGCTACCCGGGACTCATGGAAATCCTCAAAGTTATCAGAGACCAAGGTTTTTTCTCTCTGCTTTTCCATGATATCCCTCTAGTCATCATTGGTTCTCTCCAATCATGAAAGAGCAAAGGAGGAAGGCAAAAGGGGACTCCCTCCTTGCTTGGCTTAGCTCCCTTGAGGCAGCTTGCCCAGAAATACCTAAGAACATTTCACTTGCAAGTCATTGGCCAAACCTCTCACATACTGGACCTAGCTGCAAGGAGTCTGAGAGATGCAATCTTTCGTTGCTGTTGTTTTTAGTTGCCAGAGGGCACATGTGCTCACCAAAGAGAGACAGAGAGACCCTTCCCAATGAGGTATGGTCATGATGCAATGGCTTCTCCTATATTTCTGCAGCCCGTCAGGATTTGGGGCATGTACATGTGCCTGGAGTGCTTTTCAAGCCGCCCGGGCCAGAATTCAAACTGCAGTTGACCATGTGGGTTCTAGCTCCATTAATCACTAGGCTACAAGGCTGACCTGTGAGATGCAATCTTTTAGGAGGAAAAAAAGGACTGTTCCAAATGCAATCAGAGTCCTGTATCTAGTACGGGAGAAATAGGCACTATATGAAAAGCAAGGAGTCTCTGTCATATTCATATAGAACATCCTTAAAGTCAGCATGTCATCCAAGTCTTACTGATTGCTTCTGCTGGAATTAGGCAGTGTTTATGGCACTAGTTTAAGAACCAGTTCTGGGGAAAACCAGCAGTTAGCGTAATGGCTATGTCGCTGGACTCCCACGTAGTCGACCGCGGTTCGTGTCCTGGACCCGGTGGCTTAAAACTCACGCCGGGCGCGTGTGCGTGCGTGCCCAAGATCCCGAGAGGAGAATGGAGGAGAAGGGATTGCGGCATGACCATCCCCCTGGGGGGTGATTTCTCGCTTTCTGTCTCTATGTCTCTCTCTGTCTGTCTGGCGAGCGCACGCGCCCTACAGTGAAAATCTCTCAAAAAAATAAATAAATAAAAAGAACCAGTTCTGGGGGCTGGGGGCTGGCAGGTAGCATGGTGGTTAAGGGTGCTGGATTACCACATGGTGAACTGTAGTTCAAGTCCCAGACTTGGCAGCTAGCTTTTTTACTTTTCCTCTTTTTCTCTCTCTCATTCTATCTCTCTTGGGTCAAATTTTTAAATAAATAAATAAATAAAGTTAAATAAACTAATTCTTAAAAAAAGAGAACGAGTTCTGTAATGCACTATTACAAAATACAGGGCCAAATGAATACTTTTGCACATCATGATCCTTCCTTATTTGAGGAGTTTAAAGTTGTGGAAAAATTATTTGAAGTTTACTTGTTTTACTTCTTGAGAAAAAAAGAGGGGGACACTTTCAACAGAGTCTCATAATGCTTCCATCCCCTTCCCTCAGCCCTCCAGCTAGTCAGGATCTTGGGCACTCACACGTGCACTCAGTGTATTTCTGGTTGACCTAAGCTCCAAAGCTGACATCAGCCATGTAGCTTCCAGCACTGCAGATCAGTACACTACAGTCTGTGCTACCCAGGTTGGACCCAAGCTATGGAAGTCTTGTGTGCATAACTCTATAAAGAGCAGAAAATTCCACATTCTCTCAAAGTTCTAAATTAGGCAAATACAAGCATTTCTGACTTAGAGATTATATTTAGAAATGGTTACATTTTCTGCTATATTTTTCTCCTCTGTATTATTGTTGGAGGTTAAATGTTATTTTGAAAAGAAGTGGACATTTTAGGGGCCAGCACATGGCATGGTGGTTAAGGCGTTGGAATCCCACATGGCCAACTGTGGTTTGAGTCCTGGATCTGGCGGCTTGTTTTCTCACTTTCCTTCTCTCTCTCAATCTGTTTCTGGTGAATTTAAAAATAATAATAATAATAATAATGATAAAATTAAGTAAATAATCCTTTTTTTAGAAGTTGTTGCCTTAAGGCATGTGTGCTCACCAGAGAACGAGACAGAGACAGTGAGAGGGAAAGTGAGAAATCACCCTCCCCCAGGGGGGATGGTCAAACTGCAATCCCTTCTCCTTCATTCTCCTCCTGGGATCTTGGGCATGTGCGCACACATGCTCACCTGAGTTTCAAGCTACCAGGTCTGGTACTTGAACCACAAATGACCATGTGGGAGTCCAGCAACATAACACTATGCCATCTGCTGGTCCTAAGTAAATAATTCTTAAAAACAACAACAACAAAAGAGGTGGATATTTTCAGAAATTTTCAGGTACCTATGTGAAGAAAAGGAAGAAATTGTGGAGTCACTCCAATTTAGGAGACACTATTCCTGCAGGTGTGACCACTCTGACTGCAAATATCTTCACTGCTTGAATTTCTTCACTTTCTTCCTCTTTTATGCTGCTTGAATTCCACTAAATATTCCTCTCTAAAAAATGTCAATGTTTTTTAAGAGGTAAAGTTATTAGTCATCCAAAAATCTGTGCTAAATATTTTAATCAGATTGTTTTCCCACTGACTATAATACAATTTCATTAAATGGGAGGTATTTGCTTATTTATTAATAATTTTTCTTCATGATTGAGAAATGGCAAAATATTCACTCTGAACAAAATTATATACTGGGAAATAAGTATCCCTTTTACCCCAGATTCTGAGATTTGCTTCCTCTTTGATGTAATCATTAACACACATTTTATATATAAGCCTATGTACTAACACTCATGTACACATAATGCAAGTATAAAAACATACTTTGTTTCACCCAAATGAACATGTTCTATGTACACTATTCTGTGCCATATTTTAAAAGACTGAAATATGGGGGCTGGCAGGTGGCATGGTGGTTAAGGATGCTAGACTCCCACATGGTTGACCACGGTTCGAGTCCTGGACCTGGCAGTTTGCTTTCTCACTTTCCGTCTCTCTCTCTTTCTCTCTTGCTCTCTCTCACTCTGTCCCTCTCTGGTCTAATTAAAATAAATAAATAAATAAAGTTATTTTATTTTATTAGTAAAATAATACTAATTAATGTTAATAAAATATTGTATTTATTAAGTCTTTTTAAAAATCCTGAAATATGATTGGAGAACGTTTTTCAACCAGCACGAATATCTGCTACATAGAAAAAAAAGGAAGATTTCCTACTAAAATAAGAGTTTTTGGTGGGGGAAAGACTATGTTTTAATTCTTTCTTTCTTTCTTTCTTTTTTTTTTTTTTTTGAGAGTTTTTGCTATAGGGCACTTGTGCTTGTTGGATAGACAGAGAGAGAGAGACAGAGAAATAACCCTTCCAGGGAAAATGGCCATGCCACAGTTCCTTCTCCTCCATTCTCCTCTTGGGATTTTGGGCACACACACACATGCACTTGGCATGAGTTTCAAGCTGCTGGGTCTGGGACTCGAACTGCGGTCAACCATGTGTGAGTCCGCCTCCTTAAGCACTATGCCACCTCCTGATCCCAAGACTATATATTTCAAATACAGAACATTTTGCTTCAATATTTTATGGTGATGGCAACAGTGACCTGGGGTTTACAAAGGAAAATTTTAACAGGAAGAAAAGGAAGGATTGACTGCAACTCTCAGACCTATGGTGAGACATTTTTTCACAGAAAACAATGTTCCAAGTTCTAATAGCTCGGTTGATTACACATCGAAATTTCTCAAGTACAGTCCCTATTCATTTCTATTGTCCTGGCAAAGTTTTTTTTGTTTGTTTTGTTTTTTTTTGAGAGGTTTTCGCTATAGGGCGTGGGCGCTCGCCAGACAGACAGAGAGAGACAGAAAGACAGAAAGCGAGAAATCACCTCCTAGGGGGGATGGTCATGCCGTAATCCCTTCTCCTCCATTCTCCTCTCGGGATCTTGGGCACGCACACACGCCCGGCGTGAGTTTTAAGCCACTGGGTCCGGGACAAGAACCGCGGTCGACTACATGGGAGTCCAGTGACATAGCCATTACGCTAACTGCTGGTTCCCCTGGCAAAGTTTTTTAATAGTTCACACTTTCATTCTCAAAATGGCTCTAGTTTGGATGATAAATATGTGATCACCCTAGCAATAACTGAGAAATTATTAGTGAATAGTTGGTGAACATCAGCTGCAAAGATTAAAAAGTCAGTCAAAACCACCTGATAGCACCAACTGGTCTAGCTAAGCCCCTAGCTCACCTTCTTATGAGTGGCATGAATTTGATGAGTTATTGAATTTAACTACTGCTTGTCTCAGCTTCCTCAGCTTTCAAAAGGGAATAATAACTGCCTCCGAGTGACATTATAAACATTTAATAAAGTGATGCACATGAGGGGCTTATCTAGTTTACATTTAAGTTCAGTGTCTGGTTCATATTTAAGGCTCAATAAATGTATTTATATTATTTATTACTTTTACACCCCCTCTTCCCAACTACTTTATTCTCACACTGCATAATATTTCATTGAATGATATTTATTTAGGTGAATAGGCATCATCTTTGAAAACTGGAGAGAGCCATTTAACAAGAAAAAAATTAAGTAAGCATGTGACAGTGGTTGTTAAATGATGGGGCCCGTTATCCCTATCCACCCCAGACTTACAGAGAGAGAAAGCAGAGTATAGCTTGAAAACAAAGCAGCACTTTGTATTTCTGACTTGATTTGATTTTGGCTTTGATGTTAAAATATTGATAACATTCACTGAGAGAGAAGGATTCAAGCATCCTAGGCTTATTAGCAAAGGGGACAGGCATTTGCAATGATGCAGAGACACCATTGTAGCCATTTCTCTCACTCAAGCAGTGTTGTCTTTCATAATCTGTTGATAATGGAATTACTTCAAAGAGAGGACTCAAGAGAACTCATAACCAACCACTTCTCAGTGCATCTGACCATCGTGTGTAACTTTCCACACATTTATTATTTCCCCCCAAATCAGCCCGTAATGGATCTCCCTCTGGCAGAAGCTGCATAGCAAACAATGGCGACTGTTTATTGAGACAACCTGGAAACTCCTGAGGCCTTTAGGGAAGGATAAAGGAACCTAGAGGAGTGGAGGAGTGGGAGGACAGAGCTTTTGAAAAAGAGGGAACAGGTATTTTCTTTCATATTCATTTTTTTTAAAATTGAATTATGTTTCCATGAAAAGCTGTTTTGTAGAATAACAAGTTCTTTATGATTTCACCAGCTGAGACATAAAAGACTATTTGTGGTGTGTTGTAAGTTCTGAATTCAGGTGAAAATTTCCCTACTTACTGGTTATTTTAATGATAATAAGAATAATGTTTTGTAAATAACCTGACCCTTTTAACCGAGGATCTCAAGTCCTTATGTCACTGTGGTATTATAGCATCATTTTGGCTCTGGGTCAGAGGGTTACCAGAGAACTTGGTTATTTTCAAGTGGCAGAATTTATTTTCTTCTCTCTCTTTTTTTTTTTTTTTTTAAGAAAATTTAGTTTACTTTGCTTATCAACCTTATTTCTACTTCACGTAAGAGTCAGAAGAACAGCTTAAGATCACTTGGTGGTTACTCCCACCCATTCAGTGGCCGGAGCAGTGGGGGCTGTAGACCAGTCTTCGGCAGCAGGCTGAGCACTCCTGTCTTCAGTAGGGAGCTGCTGGCTGCTTTCAGAACAGTCTGTGATCTGGGACTGAGTAGTGGTAAGCTCAGGCGCTGGAGCCATTCATTCACCCTGAAATTCTTCCTTAGTCACTGTCTTCAGCAGTGGCCAGTTCTTTCTTTTCAATCTCTTCAGGATCTCTGTAAAAGTAGAGCTCAGGCACGACCTCCCACAAGTATTCACAGGAGATGGTGCAACACATGTGCAGAACTTCCCTGGGCAGCATCCACCACATCAGACCCACCAAGTGAGCTCCCTTGGTTGCCTGGGATGGCAATGTCCACACAGCGCAGAGGAGAATCTGTGTTGCACAGAGCAATGGGAGGTGGATTAACATAAGATGCCTCTGTGAGAGGCTGGTGGTCAGCCCAGGGATCAGTAATCACCAGAAGACACGGCTCCCAGAAGGCTGGCTGGCTATAGTTAGTGAAGGTTCCAGAAGTGAAGCGGCCAGCAATAGTGCCCCTGTCCGGCGGCCAGCACAGTCCTCTGTCCGGTTTTCCTAGACAATATGACATCGACGTCAGCAGGACTTTCGGTGGCAACAATGGCATGAACGGCCAGCAGAAGCTTCACTTTTCCTTCTATAGATGTACTGTTCCATTTGAAAGTCAAGACGGTGCCACCTAAGTGGGTTCCTGCTGCAGGGAGTTTGAAGACATCCTCCTCTTTCATTTGCAGGACATCAAAGACTCAACATCGTGAAAATTTCCCTTTAAGTTGTGACAGGAATCCAGCATAACGCCCTATGGGTCCTTGTGTGGTTAATGCAGAATGGCTTCTTTTTCTTCTTAGGTGGTTAACATTTCTTTTTCTTTCTCTCTTTTCTCTCTCTGCCTCTCTCTCTCTTTCTCTGTCTCTCTCTCTCCCCCTCTTTCTCTCTTCCTTTTTGAATTAATGAAATAAAAAAAAGGCTTCATTTGACCTTTTGGGTACAGGATATAGAAATATCAAAACTTCTGGGCCAGTCCTGCAGCCTAGTGGTTGAGAGTCAGATCCCACATGGCTGACTGCAGTTCAAATCGTGCTCTTGACCACTTAAAAACTATGCTGAGTGCCTGTGTGCACGTGTGTGTGTCCAAAATCCTGACAGGATGAAGAAATGGAGAAGGGATTGTATGACCACACTCCATTGACGAGTTTGCTTTCTCTTTCTCTCTCTCTCATTTGCTGGCTCTGCGTCTCTCTTTCTCTGGTGAGTGTGTGCTAGCTCTGGAAATTAACAAAAAAAAAAAAAAAAGAAAAGGAAAAAAATAAATACTTCTGGGGGATTTGTGATATAGAAGTAATGTGCCTCTTTAGAGAAGCGGATTCCACATGGCAACAGATCGAATTCCTGGCCTGGTCAGCCTGAAACATACCAGGCACACTCCCAAGCATCCAGAATCTTACAAGCTGGAAAAGTATTAGAGGACTGTGATGTGACCAGACCCTGGGGAAGGTGCTCCTCTTTTGCATATGTATGCATATATGTTATATCCTAAATAAAGTGGAAATTATTAAAATGAACAAAAATATACAGCTTCTGCCATTACTTTTTATCCAAATAGTGTACAAGCTTTATAAACATATTTAAAATAATAGACTCATCGAATAAATAGACTCACCTCTGTGCTATAGGTTAATGGCACAGAGCCCCGCAAAAACATTGCCTTCCTCCTAAGTCCCCAGTGATTCTGGGTCTTCCATCGTGAGAAGTTCATGGAAGCAAGAGAGAGCCAGTTCATTCACCCCTGATCATTAGGGGATAGGAGAGGTCACAGAAGGTGAACGAGGGCCCAAGGGCTACTGGCAAAACAAAAACAAACTGGGACCTATGCTTAGCTCATACTTACACCAGACCTTGACCCAATAAACTGGTGATGTAAATAGAAAACTGTATCAGGGCAAGTTAGAACTAAAGGGAAATTATTTCCTTCACTTTGAGCCAATTCTGAATTTATCTATATGAAAAGTAAGGAAGCAGAGCAATGCTCCTAGAGTCAAGAACACTGAGGGATAAGTAGGAAATGGTTAGACTGAGCTTTCCATTTTAATGAATTACAGGAAATGGCTGCCTTATAAATGCCAAAAAATTCTGTTTTTATCTTGCCGGGACCACCCCTGCCTCTCTCCTTGCGCCAGGACATGCAGTCTTTTTGGAAAGCAGCAATACAGAGGAGGTACTCTGGGCTGGCCATGGCGCTTTTCTCACACGATCTCCAAGACCCACAATCACTCTGCAGAGGAGGCATTACTATCTCTGCCTCTCAGAGGAGGAATTTGACTACACAGAGCTGCATAGTCAGAAAGGGGCAGAGCAGAGATACGAACCCAGGTGGGTTGAAGCTGGGTGCTGTCAGGAGTCTACCAGTGTATGCTTCCATCACCTAGATATCTTCTGTACTGGGGGCCCCTCCTTTCTAACCCTGGATTTTCCTCCTTCCATTCATCTGATTTCTTGTGCTCCAGATGATCAAAGTGCCTGAAGAATGAAACTCTTCTCCACAGCTTTGGTTACAAACCCCAGGAGTAGTTTAATATCTCTGAAAAGAGCAAATATCACTGTCTTCATGGCCATCTCCACCAAGCACACAAAATTCAGTTTATATCGGATCATCTTCCTATTTTTTTTTTTTTAGGGTCACTTGTCTCTGCTCTTATCTTAATCTCCTTAGGCTGCCTTAACAGAACAGCATAGACAACGTGGTTTAAACAGCAAACATTTATCCTCATAGTCCTGGAGCTGGGATTCCAAGATCAAGGTGCTGGCATATCAGTATCTAGTGAGGGCTTACTTCTTGGTCTGCAGATGGTCATCTGCTCCTTAAACCTTCACATGACAGAGAGCAGAGAGAAGCAGCAAGCTCTCTTGCATTTCTTTCTATAAGGGCACTAACCCCATTCATGAGCACTCCGGCCTATGTCCCAATTACTTCCCCAAAGTGCTCCCTCATAATTCTGTCATATTGGGGGTTAGGATTGCAACCCATGAATTTGGGTGGGGGGAGGCACAAACATCCATTCAGTAGCAGCTCTTTCCTTTCTCTTTTATTTCTGGCTTGCAACTTTTTCTTCCCTGTTTTTACTTTATTTTGTCACAGACCTACCCGGTATGAACACACCCCAGGCAGCTGATGGGACTTTGTGCCTAATAACAAGTGAGCACCATATGGGAAAGGAGGGTTATGTAAGCACAATGGGAAGAATATTTATCTAAGGCCCAGGACAGGTCAGTAATACACTTGGGACTCTGAGAAATTAGGGTGGCGTCAGGCAAGAAGAGCATCTGGAGAAGCAATGAGAACCCAGTGGAAATGTGAGTCCATTCACACATTAGCTCCAAAAGGGCAAAGGATCAGTACAGTGCCCAGCACACAGCAGTCACTCAAGAAATATCTGGTGAATGGATGAATAAGCCAAAACATTTTGAGTGCTCCTGATTCGATTCATTTACAAGAAGCAACAAAGCAGGGGTGCCAAGGTATTTTTCATAAAGCACCAGCCTTTCTTGTCTGCTTTAGCTGAAAAAAAAATGTTAAAAACCTGACATTTACTTTGTATTTTTTTTTTACCCTAAGGGGAGTTAAAATAGGCCCTTGTAGTTCGTTTCTCACTAGTTTGTCTCCCTATACTAAAATCCAAAGTCCCTAGGGCCAGCTCCATCGGGTGAACCACCGCTCAAGAGAAACTGACTCCCTAGCTCAGTTGGCCTGAAACACATTGGGCACATGCACGAGTGCCCAAGATACCAAAGAATGAGAGGAAGGCTTTGTGGCCTGACGAGACCCTGTGCATCTCTCTCTCTCTTTCTCTCCCCACCCAGTCTCATGTTCCATGTGCATGTGTATGCAATATATTATGAATAAAGGAATAAAAAATCTGATGTCCCTGAGGGCAGCTAGAAAGGCACCTGGTGTCTAATAAGTACTCAATCACTACTTATCTAATAATTGAATGATCTTCCCCAAAAAGTTAAGGTCTTGGAGATACAGTAGTCCTCTTTTATCCATAGTTTTGTTTGCTGTAGTTTCAGTTACCTGTGTTCAACCACAGTCCAAAAATACTAAATGGAAAATTCCAGAAATACACAATTACAGTTATAAACTGTTCACTGGTCTGAAGAGTGAGATGAAATCTCGTGCCATCCTGCTCCATCCTGCCTGGGATGTGAATCAGCCCTCGTCCAGCATATCCAGGCTGCATTCACTTCCTGTCCATTACTCATCAGCAGTCAACTCAGTTATCAGATAGAAAAACACAGAGTATAGGGACCAGCAGTTAGCGTAATGGCTATGTTGCTAAACTCCCATGTAGTCGACCGCAGTTCAAGTCCCAGACCCGGTGGCTTAAACTCACGCCAGGCACATGTGCGTGCGTGCCCAAGATCCCGAGAGGAGAATGGAGGAGACTGGATTGTGGGGGGGCCATCCCCTCTGGGGACTGATTTCTCGCTTTCTGTTTCTCTGTCTCTCTGTCTCTTTGGTGAGCGCACGCACCCTGTAGCAAAAACCTCTCCAGAAAAAGAATAAAACAAACAAACACAGAGTATATACAGGGTTTGCTACTGTCTGTGGTTTCAGACATACACTGGGGGTCTTGACACATATTGTCCTGTGGGTAAAGGCTTGTACTCTACTTTTCAGAAAGCAACCACTTCCAAAGCAAATATGCTTCTCGAGGAGCAAATGAATAACCACATTATGTTCAGAATCACAGCAGAGAACATGCACCTTCTATACAATTGTTGACAGTACCAGAGAGAGCAATTCATGACACACAGACAGAAGATAGAAGCCCCTCCACTATGGTTTGTATTTATTTGAAAAATGACTTGACTGGCCCACTCTTCCCACTAGACTATAAGTGAGCACTGTCAGCAGAATACTGCATTTCACTGGCATCAGGGCCAGTTCAGTATCTGGCACACAGCATGGCTCAATAAGTAGTGTGTGAAGCAGCCAATCTTGAAAATAGTTTGGCATTATCTAGTAAGGCAACACTCTCATGGCACAGCAATTCTCCTCCTAGGTATAAAAGCTCACGACACTTGCAGGAGTGTACCAGGTTACATGCACAGCAAAGTATGTAGCAGCACTGTTTGTAAGAGCCTCCAAATGGGGCCAACCTAAGAGTCTATCAATGAATCACAAAAGATGGTGATATATTCACCCAAGGGAATATTACCCACAACAAAGGTAATTGGAGTAAATAAACTGTAGCTGCAATACTAAAACAGAGAGTGGAAGTCCAGAAAATTAAAAAAGCAACTGAGGAAAATAAGAGCTGTTAGAAGGTTTTACAGAAACAGTGACTCTAACGCTTCTAGATGCCTTGAATACCAAATATCTCAGGCTAGATATCTGGAAACCACCCAATAAATAAGCTGCAACTTATCATATATGTGAAAAATAGCCACTTAGTAAATCTGCCTACAGGTTTATTCATAAAATGGTTATTGAGTAACTCAAATATATCTCCTTTAATAGAAAAATCCTAATACTGAAAACAGAAGTGAATCTTAATATAACTTTGATTACTTTTGGTGCCCAGAAAGGATGGATCTCTTTGCCTCCTAAGATGAGAAGAAGGAGGTGTTCTAGAATTAATAATTCAAATAGGGCTGTTTCACCAGGAGGGGAGAAGAGAGTGTCAATGCAGTGTTAAGAATCTGGGAAAACTGCCAGCCTGGTTTGCATGATAAGGGTGGGTAAAAACATAAGAGCGGTATGGTCCAGTGGTTTCCTTTTCATGTATAAGGGTGGCATATATATACATATTTAATCATACAATTTTCAAGTTTCTTTAAGAATATATCTAGTAACAGATCTCTTTCAAAACCAGAGTTTCCGTAAGCTGCCTGCCTGGCCATAAGAGAATTTGATCGCCATACTTTTCTCAGCACCTTTCATGATGGCTGAGGGCACCCTGAAGATGTACATGGGGTCCCTTCATCTCTGGCCACCTTGTGGAATGCTACCTATGCTGCCATCTCTAAAGGGGAGCCCATTACAATTTATAAATTGAAAGCCAGTGGGAAAGAACATAATCTTGGCAACTGCCTCTTGGGAAATCTTACAACTGCAAGAGCGCCATGGAAGAGTGCTTTAAATACCATTGCGGTTCATCCAATCTCCTCACAATTGTATAGGAGGGCAGGTGGCCAAGGCCTTGCAGGGAAGAAGCCGGGGTGCCCAAGCTTGTGATTGGCTGGAGGGACATGATGCTAAGCGAGCCACTTAGCCTGCTCTTGCTTCATGAGGAGCACGCCACATGCTTCTTTGCACATTCTTTTAAATCCTCGTGTGGTTGGCATTTGGGAAAATATCGACTGCAACCAGACGTCGCAATCCTGATGACAGCTCCTGAAATCCCATCTTTCTCACAGCAACATCTACTGTCAACTCCCCACCCCTGTTACAAGAGAAGCCTTCCCCACTCAAGTTGTGCTCCGAATAGAAAGAATTTCAGATGTACATGTTTGGCCGCCTCAACTAGAGGCCTTGACAAACATTCAGGTAGTAAATAGCCAGAGAGAAATGCTGATGGTAAAATTAGTTCAAATATTTCCCAGAAAACAAACCTGACACCACCACGATATTTGATAGCTCAGCCTCAGCGTGTCCCCACCTTTCCAAACCCGCTTGCCTTCAATGCCCAAATGTCTTGTTCTAAATTGCCTTTATTTTTTTCCCTTTCCAGAGCGAAGGCTTGCCTTTCTCTTTCTCTCTCTCTCTCAAAAAAAAAAAAAAAAAGAA
>NW_006203092.1:810179-815874 GCF_000334495.1 Tupaia belangeri chinensis | reverse complement strand
AAAAAAAAAAAAGAAAGAAAAAAAAATATGGTTATAAAATCAATTGTCCAACCAGGAATTTTACATTACAAATGACTACACTGAGGGTTAATACCCAAGGTCAGGTGTTATTAATATCTATTCAAATTGTGTTCTTCGGGTTTGATATCATCTGAGTCACCTCATTGATTTATAACACAGCAATCTCAGACCATCATTCATTTTCCTGAACTACTATTCGCGGATTGGCATCAAACCCTCTTTTTGATACCTTTTTGGTTTTGCCTGGTCAGTAGCTTTACAGTCCCTGCATTTATCTCCTCCCCATCAGTACCCACTATACTTGATGTCCAATATTACTTGATTGAGTCTCACCCTGTCACCTTCTCCTTTTCTCAAATCCTACTGTAGAGAAAGACAATTTTAACCCTCTCTTGATTAGTATTTCATAGAATTTCTTTCCCCAAAGCCAGTCCTCCATCTTAATTTTCAGGTAAATAGCCACTGAAAAATCTTTGCTGATTTGTCTGTTTTGAATATGAAGTTTCTCTCCAACCTAGCCAAATCTTCAACCCTGATTCCCAGAGAGGGCTAACAATCCCCAGGACATACTACGTGTTAGGACTCACTATGTGAAATTCTCATTTTATCTTCTCAAAAATCCTATGGAGATAGGTGCATTATTTTATCCACTTAGCAGATGAGGAAACTGAGTTTCAGAGAGGTTTAAGGAACTTACCCAAGGTCAGAGAGTAGTAATCAGCCAGCGTGAGACCTAAGGCCACAGTCTTTTTATTTATGAAGCTTGTAGATATCATTTTCTAGCTGCCATCTTCTAATGATTATAAAGATAATTGGTGGACAGTTATTAAACATGACATAGTTATATAAAGGGGACTGGGAGGACTTTACGAAAACACACATTAGTTATCAAATTATCTCTGCATCTGGTATACATATATAAAAATACTTCTCTTGTACATCTAAAAATAATAAACTTTAAAAACTCATTTGAAATATGGCATATGCTAATATAAATAATATAGAAAGTTCTTAACTAGAAGAAAGGAAAAAAAAACCCACCAATTTTTCTAGTAACTTGAAGATCACCATAGTTAACATTCTGGTATACATACTTCTTGGTATTTTTCTAAGCATAATTTATATATTTGCATTTATATATTTGCAAACTTCTGTATATATAAATTTGAATCCTGTGTTTCCCCCACAGTATTATTGGGTCATTGACAAAGTCATAACATACTTTTCTATGTTTTTCTATGCAAAAATGCGTTATGACTTTTCTGATGATCCAGCATAATAGTCACTTCCTCACATGTATTTTCTCCTTTTTTGGTTGTCATATTTCCTAATGTGGGGTCAGAGATATAGTGGGATTTTGATTAACATAGGCTGAAAAAGAGGATAAAATCCAGTCATTCATTAATAATTTCACTGGTTTGGGCCAGCAGGTGGCATGGTGGTTAAAGGTGCTGGATTTCCACATGGCCGACCTCAGTTCAAGTCCCAGACCTTGCAGCTTGCTTTCTCACTCTCCCTGTCTCTCACTCTCTGTATCTCTCTAGTCAAATTAAAAAATAATAATAACAAATGGAATTAAAGAAATAAATAATTTTTAAAATTTTCACTGGTTTAGCTTTTGGATTGATAGTACATACACTTACTTAAAGTTTATTTATTTATTTATTTTTAAGGTTTTCGCCATAGGATATGTGCACTCACTGGAGAGAAACAGAGACAGAGAGAGGGAAATTGAGAAATCACTCCCTGAGGGTGGGGGTGGCACACCACAATCTCTTCTCTTCCATTCTCCTCTTAGAATTCTGGGCATGCACACACACACACACACACACACACACACACACACACCCAGTATGATTTTTCAGGCTGCCAGGTCCAGGACTCGAACTGTGGTTATGGGAATCCAGTGCCTTAACCACTGTGCCATTTGTTGGCCCTATCTACTTAAACTTTAAATGTATGAAAAGATACATAGTAGAATCTGCCTCTTACTCCTGACTCATGAAGATATCTTTTGTTCTAGTTTGAAGGCCCAAGCTCCCAACTGTTTCAATACCCACTTCTTAGGACCATATGCTTGAATAACTTAGTTTCTTAAATTTTGAACATGAGTAGACAAAATCTGGAGGGAAACTCTGCTCCTAACAAAGGTCCAACCTCTGAGTTCCTGTATCATGTCTTAGGATTCTAAGTCCACAGATAAGTAATAGATCCTTCCGAGAGCCATACCTTATCAATAATCAATTACATCCCAAACATCACAATAAATCCCATGTTATTTAAAAGATGCACACATAACGGAAGTGAGATTGGTAGATCATTTACTTTATAGATTAACCCATAAGACTCCATTAGGGAACAAATTAGCCTATAGTTTCTGCTCTAAGTCAACAGAATCTCCTTACTATAGATCAGTGCTTAATGTTCAGTACAAAATATGTTAGTGCTTTTATTTTCACACATTTACTAATCATATGGACAAAGTACCAGCAAAGAAAAGGGCAGTCCTAAAGACCTAAGATGAATGCTCTCAAGTGTAGAGATTCTCAAAAGTCTATTCCACAGTTCTTTAGAGGTATTATTAGACACTCTACAGTAAAGGAAGAATCCACAAAGTTTAGAAAATGCTAAATAAAAGAAAGTCAGTTGCTATTTTTAATTATAAGACTTCATAGAACTTTCAATATTAGACTCTAAATTTTTAAGAGGAGAAAAAAATGAAAAATGAAATCGTTTTTAAGGACCAGATTTCTAGAGAGCACAGTTGAAGAAGTGGTATGGAACTCCAGCAACTTTGACATTACATAGGTATATCACTTCAGGTTAGTTTGACTAATTGTTCATCACTGTGTCTCAGTTTAATTGGGTAATTAGTTGCTCAAACAATATGAAAAAAAATTTCAGACCAGTTTTTGCAAGTAACTAGTTGATGCAGATCTAAAAGACCTCTATAATAATGAGTTCAGGCCAGCATTCTTTTCAACCTCGCTACTCTGCTTTAGAGGGTCATGGTGACAGCATCTGGTACTAAAATAGTATTACCATGCAACTGTGACCCTCAAATTTCTTCACTTGAAACATAAACTAAAAAATAAAACCACCTACAAAATCTATACTACAAAATAAAGTTAAAAGGTAAGTCAAAGATTGTAGAAAAATATTTGCAATGTATAGTATAACCAATAAAAGTATCCAGAATATGGATGGTAATTATACATCAGTAAGAAGAAACAAATAACTCAATAGGAAAGATGAGCAAAGGATAAAAACTGAAGATTCATAAACTATAAACATATGCTAATAAAAATACTACAAGAAAAATGCAAATTAGAACAAGATATCATTTCACATCCATCAGATTGGAAAAAAAAATGATAAGTCTGACAAGGTAGGCGTGTAGACTGGTACAATTATTTTGAGAATAATTTTGTAATTACTATAGTTAAATGTGCTTACTCTATAACACAGAATGGTCAATTTCTAGGGGCAGTATCTCCCAGCCTCTTTGTGATCATGGCACACACAGAGAATGATAATATCAGTATAGCACACTGGGATAAACTGAGGAGGACGTTCAGAGCAGGAGGTAACTCCTTTAGAAGGCTGTGCTCACCTCAGTTCCCACCTGGCTTCCCCAAGAGGGTAGGTATTCCAAACCATCTACCTAATAGCGAGGTACTGCTATACAGTACTGGTTAGGAAGCTTTATTCTACAAAAGCTTGCTTCTATGTGCTCAAGGAGAAATGTGTAAGAAAAGTCCACCACTGTGCATTTATTGTTCCAAAGACAAAGTAAAACAAAACAAAACGAGAACAATAATTTAAATGCCCATCAGCAGAGGAATGCACAAATAAATTCTGGAATGCCTGTGCAGCGGAATACCATCTTACAGGGAAAATTAATTCAAATCCCTGAATTTGAATTACAGGGATGAGATGAAAAACATAATGATGAGTAAGAAAAGCAAAACATAAAATGATGTATTTACTATACCACATGCTACGGCTTAAATATGGTCACACAAAATTCATTTATTAAAATTTGGTAAGCCAGTGTAATGGTGTTAAAAGGGTAGAAACTTGGGTCTGGCTGGTGGCATGGTGGTTAAGACAGCTGGACTCCTTCATGGCTGACTGTGGTTCAAGTCCCAGAACCGGCAGCTTGCTTTTTCACTTTCCATCTCTCTTTGTGTCTCTCTTTGGTCATAAAAAAAAATAAAATAATAACAATGAGTAAAATGAAATAAAGTAGTTATTTTTTTAAAAAAAGTAGAAACTTAATCTGACTACAGTATTGAAATGTGGGGGCTTTCGGAAGTGATTAGGCAACAGAGGGGGCCCCATGACTGAGTCCTGGTGGGTTTATAAGAAGAGGGAGTGAGACAGACAGACACAAGCTCTGTTCTGCTCTGTACCCTCTCCTGTCCTCTGCCATGTTGTGATACCCTGTGCCTCTCTGCCACCAAGAAGGCCCTCACAGGTGCGACTTCTGGGCTTCAAACCTCCACACTGTGCAAAATAAACCTTTATTTTCTTAAGTTACTCAGACTCGGGTATTTTTGTTACTAGCAACAGAATGGACTAGACCACTACATAAGCAAAATGTAAAAACAAAACTATGTACTTTTGTAGTAAACACATAAAGATATGGATGGGGGAGGATATCACTTACTGCAGGGGAGCAATTGCCTCTGGAAAAGATGGCAATTTGCTAGTGGTAAGGAAATCTAAAATATCTGTGACACTGCATTGCTCAAAAAAACCAAAAATAAGTGAAGCAAATGTGACAGTAAGTTTATATGTTAAGTCTAAGTAGTAAACACGTAGGTTTCTAATATATTTTCC
Source organism: Tupaia belangeri chinensis (assembly GCF_000334495.1). NCBI lineage: Eukaryota > Metazoa > Chordata > Mammalia > Scandentia > Tupaiidae > Tupaia > Tupaia belangeri. The sequence continues at coordinate 811,008 of NW_006203092.1, read as the reverse complement.
TTATACTTTTTGTGTATTAGAAATATTTTATAATTGAAAAATATTAGGTTAGTGGTTTCAAGCCTGGATGCACATTAGAATTATGGGGGAGTTTTTAAAAACTTCCATGCTGGGCTATATGACAGACCAATTAAATCAGAAACCTAAGGGGTGGGACCTGCACATGGGGACTGTTAAAATGCTTCCCCAGTGAGTCTAATGTGTAGCTCAGGGTCAAGAATGGCTGAATCAGATGCTTTCAAAGATTTCCTCCATATAATATTTCTGTTTCTAAACATTTTAATTATAGTACTTCCTGAAATAGTTTCATGTGAACAACACTGTGTGAAAAACAAGAAGCCAGGTTGCATTAATATTCACTGAGAACTTGCCTTCTACCAAAACTAGTTACCTTTTCCTGATGGTCATGATTCTTTTGTTCCTATGATCACATGTCTCTCCTCTCCCCTTTAAATTGTTGTTCATCCCTCCTTCTTCCTCCTCCCACCTTTCTGAGTCCATCCCAACAGGCAATTCATCCAAGCACCACAAACTTAAGCTCTGAGTCATTCATATGCATTGCTTTTGAACATATTAAATAGATCCATATGCTTATCTATACTAAGATATAGATTTTTTTCTTCAGAAAATAGAATGAAAAAAATCACTCCAATGTGTACACTTTAAATATTTTAAGCAGGCATCTAAAATGAAGCAGAAATTAAAAGTAACTTGGACCAGAATTTTGAGCATTAAAACATTATAGCAAATTGGTAAAACATAAACCAAATATATAGATGTCTACTTTATGTCCAAAAATGTTACTCTTTCACTGCCATATAAACATAGA
>NW_006203092.1:805866-810115 GCF_000334495.1 Tupaia belangeri chinensis | reverse complement strand
CTCTCCCCCTGCCATATACACATAGACGACTCTTATGACTCTTATAATGGCTCCACTTCAATCAGAGTTGTGCACAAATACAACAGTAATGAAAGTGGCCCTTTCCCAACACTTCTCCTCCTGAAGACTCTCTATTATCCTTTTCAGCTTCAAAGTTCCTATGACATCATCACCAACCAATCAGAGCTTCTAATCATTTGAAATAACTGATGTGACCAGCCATGTTGAGTTGATACAGAATCAAAGAAATGTGACATTCTCCTAAGCCTGGGCAGTTGTGTCATGGGTAAACATATGATTTCCATTAGTTTCTTAGAATATGGAAAAATTATTTTCAGACCCTCTGCACTACCTCTGGGGGTACTTATTTTAGATTAGAACCACTAACTAAAGTGCCATTGTTTTGAATAACCCCTATCAAAATCTCAGGGACAGTATGAAAAGAAATACTGAAATGCAATATATGTCAACGGACCAGGAAATTTTCCAACACTGATTAAGCTTCATGGAACGCAGATTAATGTCCCAAGGGAAGGGCAAGAAATTATGCCATAGCTATAAGAACAAACAGATCTGAGTTTTAATCTGGATTTTAAAATTTTCTAATGCACGACCTTGGGCAGAATACTTAACCATTCTAAGCTTCAGTTTCTTCTTTGATGAAATGGATAAAATAAAACGTTACTTTTCTTTCTCTTATCTTGACCTTAAATATTATTCCCCAACAAGAGGAAGCAGGATGCTTAAAGAAATGACTAAATCCAAATCTGGGGCAGGGAGTATACCAGACAAGCCCAGAGCACCTTGTAGTGCCAGAAAACAAGGAAATACTCAAACAAACAAACAAAAACGTGGTTACGTCAAAGGGCCGTAAGGACCAAATGAATGGGTTCTCAATGGTCAAAGCTGGGTTAATTTGATGAACAAAACAGATAGTGTAGTGTTGACTGCAATAGACCAAAAGTTTGTGTCCTCCCCAAGCCCATATGTTGAAGCCTAATTTCCAGTGTGATGGTATTTGGACCCGCGGTCTTCGTGGGGGCGATTAGGTCATAAAGGTGGGGACTTTGTGGATGGGATTAGTGCCCTTATAGAAAAGAATATGGAGAGCTCCTTTGCCCCTTCTGCCATGTGAAGATAAAATGAGATGACTGTCTATAAACTAAGAAGCAAGCTCTCACCAAATCTGCTGATGTCTTGGTTTTAGATTTTACAACTTCCAGAACTGTGAGAAATAAAATAAGTTTCTTTTTTTGTAATTGTCCATTTATTTCTTCCATGGAAAAGAGAGAGACAGACAGACAGACAGGTACTCCCAATAAGGTCCTCACACCGCGATCCACCCCTAGCCTATACACACATGTACATGAGCTGGTGTGCACAGGGAGTTCTTGGAATGTAAACCCTGGACCCTCCCATAGGAGTCCAACACTGCAAAGTGTCCCATTACCACAGCACCACCGCCTGTTGTTAAAAAGCCATCCTATCTATAGTATTCTATTGTACTAGCCCAAACAGACTGAGAATTTGGATTGTACCTAAAATTATAAAGTAAATATCCTTGAGTCCACAATGATATATAAAATGACTGAATAAATAAAGTAATGGGAGAGGATATAAATATCATATACAAAAGAATTCCAAATAATTATGTACATACTGCCTCCTCAAAGGGGTGGAACTAACTCCTCACTCTTTTTTTTTTTTAAGAATTATTTATTTATCATTTACTCATTCCCCCTCTACCCACCCGTTCATGTAGTCATTCATCCATCCATCTATTCACCTATCCATCCATTCTACTCCAGTGTTACTTATTGATTACTACCACATGCCAAGTGTTTTGCTGGGTACTGAAGATTCAGGGATAAATAAGAAAGTCCCTATCCTCAACAAGCTGCTGGGGTAGTGAGGAAAGACAAATAAGTACAAATCCAACAGGGTAAGTGTCCCCATAAGAGTAACATAGGATGGGACCAGCAGGTGGCACAGTGGGTAAGGTGCTGGATGGACTCCCACATGTCCAACCACGGTTAGAGTTCCAGCCCTGGCAGCTTGAAAATCATGCCAGGCACATGTACGTGTGTGCTCAAAATTCTGAGAGGATAATGGAGACGAAGGCATTGTGGTATGGCCATCCCCCTGGGGGACGGAGGTGATTTCTTATTTTCCTTCTCACTGTCTTTCTCTCTCTCTCTTCACAGTGAGCATATGTGCCCTACAGAAAAACCTTAAAAAAATAACGAGTAACATGGGACACTGATTGGAGGGACATACTCATGAGTAATCATTCTTTTTTTTTTTTTTTTGGAGAGGTTTTCGGTATAGGGTGTATGCGCTCTCCAGAGACACAGAGACAGAAAGCGAGAAATCACCCCCCAGGGGGGATGGTCACGCCACAATCCCTTCTCCTCCATTCTCCTTTCAGGATCTTGGGCACGCACGCACATGCACCCGGCGTGAGTTCTAAGCCACTGGGTCCGGGACGCGAACTTGGGTCGACTACGTTCCAGCGAAATAGCCATTATGCTAACTGCTGGTTCCCATGAGCAATCATTCTTGAGCAAAAGCAAAAAAAAAAAAAAAATCACAAATAGTTTTATAGACTTTAAATGACTTCTATGTCTTGCAGAAAACTTGGAAGGCTGAGGATAATACCTCACCTCTGACATTTCTAGCAATGGGCAAGTCACCAAACTGCCCTGAGCCATAGTTTTTACTTCTGCACAGGAATGTCATTGTAATCATTTCCTAAACATACCTCAAATTTACTGGGAAAATTACATAGGAGATGTTTGTAAATTCCAAAATATTGCAAGAATATAAATAAATAAATAAATAAATATATATTATGAATGATGTACAGAAGAATTTTTTCCCATTATAGCCTGCTCTGTTCCACTCAACCTCTGCAAGAATTGAACATTTTAGGTAGATCTGCTCTTTCCGTTGAATGGTTTATTTATTTATTATTTATTTATTTATGGAGAGGTTTTTGCTATAGGGTCCATGTGCTTGCCAGAAAGACAGAGGCAGAGAGACAGAAAGCGAGAAATCACCCCCCACGGGGAATGGCCATGCCATCCCTTCTCCTCCATTCTCCTCTCAGGATCTTGGGCAGGCACGCACATGTGTCCGACGTGTTTAAGCCACCGGGTCCAGGACTCGATCCACGGTCGACTACATGGGAGTCCAGTGACATAGCCATTATGCCAACTGCTGGTCTCTTTGAATGGTCCATTTAATTGAAGTTCCACTTTTCTGCTTTTACTAAAACAATATCTGGTGGCATCCTCAGACCCCTAGGTGTCCAGTATCTGTGCATGCTACGAGAGAGAGGTTGATAGGCTGATTTTCAGCATCCTTACATGTGCTGTCCACTTGGCTACTCAGGACAGGATTCCTCGATAGCAGTTTTGGATGGTTTCATTTTAGGACTCAGTCTAGTCAGAGACTGATTTATATTTGGGGGGCAGCTAAAAAATAAAAATGAATTTAAAAAAATCAAGAGTCACTACACCTTACGGAAAAAAAGTTTATGTTCTCTTTAAGAAGACAGTAGTGACTGAAGAGGGAGAAAGGAGATAGTGTCCCAATACCATCTCCAAGAGGCTGGCACGGGTTCTGCACCCTGGACAAATCCAAAGCAAACAGGCCTACAGGACATGAAGCTACCTCTTTTCCTTGTGAGCCCAACAAATGTAAAGCTCCCTTAATCCACACAAAAAATAAAACTGGAAGATAAGCTGGTCGAAATTTGTACACGATATGACCTCGTCCACTGTCTCATGACCCATTCTCCAACCTTCTGGGTTGCCCTGCCATGAGAATTTCACCACCTAAAAAAATTCTCCCTCATCTCTCCCCACCCCTTCCATATTCTTTTGACATTTTTTGCCACCCGAACAGCATCCCAGAATGCCTCATTTGGTGACATCACGGATAGCCATGGGTTGCTTCTGGTATCCCATCTGTTCCTGCAGGCCTTGCCTCAGTGCGGGCGAGATATGAAGGAAATGTGCCATGAGAATTTCACCACCTAAAAAAATTCTCCCTCATCTCTCCCCACCCCTTCCATATTCTTTTGACATTTTTTGCCACCCGAACAGCATCCCAGAATGCCTCATTTGGTGACATCACGGATAGCCATGGGTTGCTTCTGGTATCCCATCTGTTCCTGCAGGCCTTGCCTCAGTGCGGGCGAGATATGAAGGAAATGTTCAGTTGAGGCTGGGGTGGGGGTGGGGTG
>NW_006203092.1:798984-805750 GCF_000334495.1 Tupaia belangeri chinensis | reverse complement strand
CTTTGAAGCTGTTTTCTATCAGGGCACTGCAGCTGTCAGTGCTGGCTGCGGAAGCCAGCGATTGTCCTGGTAGCTCCCTGTAGCCGGCATTGCACTGTGCTTACGGATATTAATTGGGCTTTCATTATGTGAATGCACCCAGAGGCTTTTGCAGTCGATTCCTATATCTATATTGATTCATAAAAATTGCCAATAAATAACGGCTCTCTCAAAGCAGCTTTTAATGTTTTCGATAATTAGTTGGTGTATGTTTTTCCCCATTTTTCTTTTTATGCAATGCAGCATAATAGATCACAGAATCTTTGGGACAATGGATGGGCACATTGGCTAAATCACCTTATTACAGTTCCATATACTTGAAAAGAGGCTTAATGCTAAATTATCAGATTCCAGCTATTGTGGAAACCAAGAAAGAATAATGCTCCAAATAAGTACTGCGGTGCCTCTGTGCAACTATTGTCCCAGGAGCTATTGGCACGCCTCCTACTGGAGTTCTCTATTGAGTCAGCAATCCCCTGAAATGAACAGTGGGACCCAAATTCAGACTTGGGGCGAGTCTCTTTACTTTTTGGTGTATTACAGGCTATAAGATATTTTAGAGCCTTGGTTTTCAAAAATAAAATCTTATGTGTGTGTGTAACTATTGGTAAAATTATGTTATTATCTTCAGAATACCCCAAATTAGGCATATCCTAGATGACTTCGGCTCCTAGGATTACTATATATTATTCCACAGAGTGGAGACGAGAGCAGAAATTGCACACTCATTTTATTTCCCCGAAACTTTTCAAAGGAAGAAAGAATGTTCATTAAAAGTTAACAGTCACACAGCTGTGCAGAACTCTTGGAGAAAATGTCATTGTCACAGGCGCCTGACTGTGACCCACTACCATCCTCTGTAGCCAAATCTCAGGTTCCTGTAGTCTGTTGAGCTATTAATGGTATGGAAAATGAAGAGCAGCATCCCCAGGAGTGTGGGGATGCTGATGGATTTGGGAAGACTGTTGTTCTAGCCGGCATGCCTTAACTTTAACAAGAAGTAAACAAAAACTAGGTAGGTTCAGAGATCCTAATGGAAGTCTCTCATTTTGGGAAAGGTAGGTGAACATCATTTCTTTATAATAAACTATGTCCAATTCTCTCTTTCTCTTTTCTCTTACTTTTTTTTTTCTTTTTCTTCCTCTATAAGTAAAAGGCAATAGTGATATTAGATGGGCAATAGTGGAAATGTAAAACAAATAAATACCTCAACTGCCTATTGAACTGAACCTTAGCAAAATTGCTGCTGCTATGTTCAACTGTAGATTATTTCTGTCATATGTGGCTATTTCTAACAGGATCGCTGAGAAAAGCAACCAATGATTAAGGTAGAGAGGCAAAGGAAAACTGTACCATTAGATAAATTCCTGTGAACTACTTCACACCCACGTTTAGTGAGGGCAGAGAAATTTGGGGAAGTGAAAATAAATTAAATGCTATATTTGAAGAAAACAACCCATTTTCTCATTTCTAGAAACTTAAAAATATCCATTATAATATTCTTCTTTAAATATTAAAAATGGATAGAAAAGAAAAATTACCCCCCCCCGATTTGAGAAATTCTCTGTAAGTCTTTGACACAAGACCAAGAAGAGACTCAGGACCATTTTAAGAAAACCAGTAAATTCCTATTCAATACCATATGGAGTCATGATCATACCTTAGAAGCTACTAAGTTGTCTAGAAAGCCATGTCGTCTTTTTCTATGCACAAATGCGTCACGACTTTCCTGACAACCCATTATATTCATTTTCAACTTAATAGGAAAATAAGAAGACAGCCAACAATAATATATAAAACCTTTATCCCATGGAGGTGTTCTGGCATAGCAGTTATACAAATGTACCTCTACTAATTAAGGTATGTTAATAAGGAAGAAAATAAGATTCTATTCAGAAGGGTACAAAGAAGATATTAATGGGCACACACTGCCTTTCAGAGCACACAAGATAAAACAGGAAAGTGACAGATAGTAAAGAGATGATGCCATTCTACCATTTGTCTATTTTTTCTTAATGTTGCCTGGATGGTTCATCAGTGATATAATATTTGCAGTAATGACCTTCATTTATTTAGTGCCCACTATGTCCCAGGTTCCATGAAACATGCTCACATAATATGAATATTTCCCTAACCATTGGGAGTTATATTACTAGAAATGTCAAAGACCAGTGGCTCTTTATTTATTTTTGATAAGGGCGTTGGAGTGGGGTATAATAGTGGAGGGGGGAAAAAAGGACAAAAAATTGTATTTATTTGCATTTTATTGATTCTTTTCCATTTTTCAGTTTAATTTCTCTCTTGACTAACCTTGCAGCAATTTAGGGCCTGTGGTAAAGGGATAAACTTCAGAATACCTGCGTGATTTCTTCTCCCTGAAATATCAACAATTTATCCCCAGGCTTCATCTATTCTTTCCATTACCACTTCCAGATAATTCTTAGGCCCGCTCTGAAGGTTTGCCTCAGCAGTCACTCTGGCTCGGAAGCCGGTTCTGCAACAGACGGGACCTTCTCTAGAGAGGCCATATTTTCAGAACCTCAGATTGAGATATATAGACTAAGAAATCTGGGCCTGTTTAAAATAAAAACTGGCTACACTATGTGAAATTTAGACTCTCCCAGAAAATACAAGGCATAGAATTGACATTCTTTCAGGAATCCCAGGGTTACATTTCAGGATTGCACACCAGACGTCCAAAATACCGGCAGACACGAATCTCTGACCAGAACACTGTGGACTCTGCCTCTCCCAGTTGGGCCATTTAAAAATGTTTGTTCCAGTTTACATTCTCCAGAGTGACTTCCTCAGCAAACTAAGCTCCCTTGATATGGACAAGCAGAGGATCCCAAAGCACGAGGATGACTGATTGATCTTTATGGAGTGAAGTAAATTGCTAAAACCAAAATGGGATAAGAACAAAGGGGTCCTGTACACTTCAAGAGTTTACTCCATGATCTTGCTCAGACATGTGAATCTTTTAGATCAGTGTCAGCTCAAAGTGATATGCTATGAGAGGTCTTTGAAAAGTTCATTAAAATGTGAATTATTAAAAAAAAAAGTGTGTATGGCTTCAACTTTCTTTAGATCAAAATAAATTTAAACTTTAATTCACTTTTCCATGAATTTTTCGAATCCCCCCCTACAAAGTCATCCAGTGTAGATATTTGGTCATTTAGACCTGACCTGCCCAATGCAGTTGCCACCAGCAACATATAGCTACTGAACATCTGAAATGTGGTGAGTGTGTTTGAGATATACTGTAAGAGCAAAATAAATGGAGATTTCAAAGACAGTACACATTAGAAAGTATATAAAATACACTATGTACAATTTTTTATGCCAATTAGATGTTAAAATAATATTTTGGAAAATATTATCAGAATTAATTTCACCTGATTCTTTTTTCTTTTTAAAATTCAGTGACTAGAAAACTGAAAATTACATTTTTGGCTTGCCTTTAAGGCTCACATTATATATTTCCATTGAGTAGCTCTAGTCTAGATAGTTGGATAGAGAAACAAATCATGATTTTATAGGTCAAGACAACAAACAGAAGTTACTTTCACTTTCCTCTTAAGTTGCAATTGACATTAATCCAGGAATCTTAAATACATAAGAGTAAGATTTTTATATACATACTTTTTGTTATGAATATATTTTATTAGTATTGTTTTTTCATTCAAAAATAGGCAAAGGTTTTTAAGCAACTCAAATAACAATTTGAAATGCAAATTAATAATATCTGGCCTGTGGTGTTTAATTTTTGACACTGCAAAGAACTATAAATACTATAATGATTTTATTTCCCTGCCCCTTAAAGTGTACTAAAATAAATTTATTTAGATTAGATATTGAAATTATTTCATCTAAGAAGTCATGTTCACCTGGGGAAAAAAAGATCAACGTTGTGCATCTGGTTATTATAGTCATTACTTTGAAAAAAGACTACCATAGTCAGTGGACATTATTCAAGAGTTGCACTTATACACTGGGTTCTATTATTCTTACTAAATCAAGAAAGTTTTTGCTTGAATTGGGTGAATTGATAAATATTTAACAGTTAACTTAAGCAACCAAGCGTTGCCCAAGTGTCCTCCTGCCTGGGACCATCTCATGATGCTCAGATTCTTTCATTGCATGTTGAAATAATCATATATGACAATTCTACCTTGCAGCACGAAATGGCTAATCAGCCATAATAAGCAATACTAGATCAATGGCAAAAAAACACACATTGTCCTTCACAAGGGAGCTTTGGAGCTTAAAACTTCAATAGCATCTTCAAAGTGTGTTATAATAATAAATAGTAGAACGCAAATAGTAGAATGCATTATAAACAGTAGCTCCATATTCTGCTTACTTAAAATCATTCTATTTGCATTTATGGTATACTACTTAGTCTTTAGCCATAAACGCTTTCACTCAAGGATAAGAATTTTGCTTGATAAATGTGCAAGGATACTATTTTTACTTAATCAGAAAGCTAAAAATGTATGTGCATTCAGAAATACTTGCCGAAGTGCTTGGAAACCTAAGCTTCTTCATTCTAAAAGGGTTATATTGGGGCTGACGGTAAGGGTTAATTTTGCAGAAGAAAAGCTATATGCTTTTTTAAAATTTTTTTCTCTTCAATTTTTTTAAAATGTGATTTTCTGGCCCAACTTTGAATTGTTGAGGCATCAGGTAAGAATCTTTAAAAACACATCCTACCCACGCCGAGTAACATACAGACCACAGCTGTAATGCAAGCTAAGCCACCAGCTAAGAATAAAATCACCAGAAAACAAACCAACCAAAACCTAAAGCAAACAACATGCTTATCACATAATAACTATTGAATAATGCAAATATTAACAAAGCAAACCAAGCAGGGGGCCTCCATCTCAGGAAGAAGAAAAGCCAGCAAATTGAAGGCAGTGATTGGGAAATCAGATCCGCTCTTCCTCTTTTTCATTACTGAGAAAAAGTGGATCAGGACTGACATCTGCTGGCCTTGTTAATGGGATGTACCCATTGAAACAGGGTCTTGGAGAACAAAACAATCTGGTGGGGTGATATTGCATCACTGGGGTAGGGAGGAGGCAATGGCTTGGCAAAGGCCTTTCTGGTGAGCCACCTGCAAAGTGGCCAATCAGCAGCTACTCCTAGAGCCAAAGAGTAGTCTCAGTTTTCTCCCCTCTTTGCTATTTCTCCTGCAAAATCAGGAACGTTTTCCTAATCACCCCAAGAAGAGACAGAATATTATGTAGGTGGATTTCTAGGTAGAATGACACAAGTTCCAAGAAGTGGTGGTCAATAGGATGGGATGCTCAATAGTTAACACAGAAAATTCCAAGTCTTTATCAAAAGGCTCATTGAAGAATAAATTACATTAAAAACTAAACGTGTGTCTACACATTGACAATCTCTATAGCTCTCAGCATTTAGCAGTACCATGCTAATATATAAGCTGCCTGAATGTTCACTGAGACAATGTCCTGAATCTATTTGACTTATGCCAATCTCTCTTCTACGCATGCTATTTCTCAACTGGACTCTATCGCCCTGTAGACACATCATATTTATGAAAGTATGTCCTCATGGGCCTTGCTTCCAATGTCTGGGGTGTTAGTTTTCTAAGCCCAATGAGATCTACCATCAAAAAAAAAAAAATAAGTTCCCCACTGGTTTGGAAGACATGAAATGCCTGAGACAGAGTCTCTTACTCAAGTCATCTTCTGGGCATCTTGCACAGTTCCTATTACACAAAAAGTAACTCAACAAATATCTATCAATTTACTTTAAATGTTTAGTATTTTGTATTCTCCCACGTTGCTTTTAGAAATGCAATTTTCTTTTAAATGGTGGGTTTGAACAGCACTTAGCAGCCTACCTGTTAATTGGAAATAGTAGTTTTAATTGGAAATAAATAATTGGGGCCTCCCACCAGTGCTTACCTCCAGATCACTGTAATATTATTTCTTATCGAAGGAGCACTCCAAGGGTTTGCAATAGTAGAATTAGGTCATGGGTTGTAGAAATTCTTCTCCAGAATGCTCCCTAACATGATTCATCTCAACAATAAAAGTGAGACTGGTGGGCCACAAATCTTTCCCCCTTACCCTTTGCTTACATGAATTCCAAAGCACTGTCAAAAGTATATATGACTGCTGTCTCTTTCAGTTAAATATGTGTGGGTGTCTCCCAGTATATGTATGCATGTATCTCTGTACACAAACAATTTATTTTAAAAAATTCTTTACAAGGCATATGGAACAAATAAAGCCTAAAAAACATTCTGCAGAGATAGCAGGGAGAGAAAGCCTGAATTTTTGACTGGCAGAGCCTTAGAGAAGTATATTGGTATACTGATAATGTACTGTCTTTCAAAACACTTATAAGAATCGCCAAGCCTAGATGAGGCTGGATCAAACGGATCTGGCAAAGCTGAGCCGGATGGCTACCTCAGACATTTTGGTAGGTAGAAGCAGAGTAGAGTGTATAAATCATTAGTTTTATGGAGAAAATCATTAGCATTTATCAAGAAGTGTAAAAAAAACCCTCATCTTGTCTTTTCACTTTCTTTGAGCTTTTGCACTTTACTTCTAGTTTATGCAAAAGAGATATGAAATAGTTTCATTTTTGGAGCAAAGGGCTTTTTTTTCCAATGCCAAGGAAATAATTCTGAGTAGTTTTTTCAGCTGTTAACTCTATCATGGAATTACTATTATATATATGTATATAT
>NW_006203092.1:781857-784482 GCF_000334495.1 Tupaia belangeri chinensis | reverse complement strand
ATATATATAAAATCTCCTGGACTTCAACGCTATTCTTAGATTGAAAAAAATTAGAACATAAAAAGAAATATAGGACTCAAATTATTGGGTAGTATCTCAGTATTTATAACTTTTTCAACAGTTTGTTTAAAAACATGTTAATTTATATTTAAAAGAAAAAAATCTTGAAGGGGGAGATAAAAATCATCCTCAAAAACTTTGCAAAGCATTTTGCTTTTTATATACCATGGTAACCTACTAAAGACACCGTCACTTGGCAGATGGCATGGCATATTAGCCTCAAAATGAACACTAGATGCCAAAACTATTAACTCCAATGTGCTCAGAAATTTTTTTAAAAATTATTTGATATTTTTCTTTCTTTTTCTCTTTTTTTACATTTTTATTGTTCATCATCTCGTCCTGCAACAAAAAGTAGTTAACTTGTAAAAGACCGTCTGTGCCTATTCATAGGCCATTTATGAATACCAGCAGGTATTTGAAATACTGAATCTGGACAAGAACACTTTGGCTAATAAACTCAGTCCTCTTTAAAACCCTTTTGGCCACCACAGAGTCTCCACTTCAGATGCTGTTTGAGCTGAAAATGTGTTTTGTCTTTTCCTTGCATCTTCATCACAGCCCCTCTTCAAACATTTAGTTCATGAAATCATCTGGTTTTGCATATTTGAAATCTATACTCCATGGCTTTGAAACCTTGCAGAGAGGGGATGGCTTTCCAGGCTGAGATGAGCCGGATTCAAAATGCAGTCTTGTCTCTTTAAGAGTGGATCGATTTTTGCAGGCAGCCTCAGCAGGCAATGCAAGTCACCCACGCCAGGTGGCAATGCTCCCAGATCCCAGTTTTAGGATGAAATAAAACACATTAAATGTGGGGTACCCCTTTCGCTGAAATTTCCTATTTTTAGGGTGGCCCACATTCTTTTTTAGTGATTTTTAGGCTCTTATTTCTAAATCTAAGTTACTCAGGAAATAAAAAAAAAAGAACAGATTCTTCCTTTCCTTTCTTCTCTCTTCTCTTTCTTGTCTTTTTTTACTTCCTAAAGATCTCATTGAGCACATAAATTTTTAACCTTGTCTGCTCAGGACAAATGAATTGAGACAGGGTAAGGCATGTTATAACACTTCTTACTAAAAAGGTACAAAATGAAAAGAAATTCTCTTGTTAGAGAGAAAAAGATTAAATATCTTTGCTCCATATTAGCCAGCTGTCACTTAAAATATTGTCATACAATTTCAGTGCCACTTAAAATGTCTATAAAGGGGGGCCTTCAGGTGGCATGGTGGTTAAGGATGCTGGACTTCCACTTGTTCACCCACAATTCAAGTCCCGGACCTGGCAGCTTGCTTTCTCACTTTCCCTCTGTCTCTCTCTCTCTCTCACTCTATCCCTCTCTGGTCAAATTAAAATAAATAAATAAATAAATAAATAAATAAAGTTCAATAAAAATAATTCATTTTTTAAAAGTCTATAAAGGTAAATCTTTCTCTGTAAAAGAGATGTCATAATTTGCATTCCTAGGAAGAAATTCCATGATGAAAAGAGACAAACACAGGTTTCCATGAGACATAATCAAAACTTCTAACAATCCTTGAATTCACTGTAGCACTTATCCAAGCATACGTATTCACACTTCTCAGCCTTTACCTAGTAATATTTGCTGTTAGTTGGACGGATTCTTACCCAAATGAGCTTACTAAGGAAAAAGGAACACCTTAGGGAGAACATTCCACATGTATGGACTAAGGACACGAATCTCTTTGGATAAAAAAAAAAAAATTGCATCTTGAGATTATGAAAGATAATCTTTGGCAATGTTCATTGGTCTTTCCTCCCACCTCTGGTTTTCACTGGCATGTAATTAGAGGAAAGTATCTACAGACAAGAGCCAGGCAAGAGATACGCAGCAATGTGGTCTAGCCACCCAACGCTGAGGCTTTCTTACCCTTGATGTATTCAGGCTTAAACTGTCCCTACCAGGCATAAGAAGAGCCAGGAACAGAAGCCTAAGTAAGCACACCAAGCATGCTTCGTTTCAATATGTATTTATTGAGTGACTGCCAAAGATCAGGCACTGTTCTAGGCACTGATGATGCAGTGGTAAATAAGGCAACTCAAGAGAAAGGCAAAAACCTCAAGTACACCAATGAACAGGAACCATGACCACATGTGTGTGTGTATGTGTGTGTGTGTGTGTGTATATATATATATATATCTATATATATACACATATCGTAATTTCTTTTGATACTAAAGCTTAAATACACAAGTGTGTACTTAGCTCAGGTTTGATATATTTAGTATTAGTTATCCACAGACACCTGGAGGGAATGCCTTTGTCTGAAGGATATTGAGAACAGATAGCAGGTGAGAGATCAACACTGAAGACTTAAATCTTGGAGAATCTTGTTCATGGGAATAGTTGAAATTGTGTCAGAAGTTAGGCTTCTTGAGACCAGCACATGGTGCAATGGTTAGGTCACACTGGACTCTCATGTAGTTGACCAGGGTTCGAATTCTAGACCCAGCAGCTGAAAAAAAAAAAAAAAAAAAATTTTGGGGCGGCCATCCCCGTGCCAGGGGGGATATCTTTCTTTCTGTATCTCTCTCTCTTTCTCTCCAGC